>NC_058135.1:46542757-46675096 GCF_016433145.1 Gracilinanus agilis
TCCTCCTCCTCCTCCTCCTCCTCCTCCTCCTCCTCCTCCTCCTCCTCCTCCTCCTCTTCCTCCCCCCCATCACCACCACCACCACCACCACCACTACTACTACCACCACCACTACTACTACTATTACTACTATCTAATATTTAAATAGCATCTCACCTTCTAAATTCAGTCCCTGGTTTTGTCAAGAACATTATCCTTAAAGATATTTAAGTGTCTTCACTTTCCTAAGTAATAATACAGTCACTGACCTTAAAATGATAGGAATTGGATAAATTGCTGAATAAGTTGATTATATTCCAAACTCTCTATTAAGTTCAGAGGCCTTAATGACAAAAATGAAATAATCTCTGCCCTCAAGTTTAAATTCTAAAGTTGCTGTGATTCAGTCATTCAGTGGTATATAATGAATGCTTCATGATTCCATGAACTAAATTATTTATGGAGTCTTCTTGGGAAGGATACTGGAGTGGTTTGACATTTCCTTCTCCAGTAGATCTTGGATACATACTAAAAGGATGACATGAAACACATTTAGAAAAAAAATATATAGAAAACACACATTTAAAATATGGTGGCCAGGGAAGAGAGCTTTGATCTAGAGAGTCAACAGAAACGTCAGGAGCCATGGGACAATCTATCATCAAGCCCTTTTCTAATAGCAAAAGTAATATTCTTTTGATTATTGTTCCCAGAGTAAATCGTGGAAAACAAGAGATCAGAAAGGTAGAGGCCTACATATGTAGCCTGGTTGATGGCTGCAATTTTTTAAAAGGATATTTGTTCTGAGAAATCATATGGAACAAGACCATTTTCAATGAAGAGGCAACTGGCTTTTGTGCTGAAAAGAGTCTCATATTATATGGAAAAGAGTGAGAAAATTTGAACTTCATATTTTGTCAGATATTCTAGCCCTTAGGAAAGGAGTCAGAAGAATGTTTTGAACATCCAATAAAGTTCTTGTGTAAAATTTGAATTCTTCTACTCAAACATATATTCCTTCATTTGTCATTCATAGAAAAACTAGGATTTTATTGTCACTTCTTTGATAAGTGAAACTGGTGCCTCATTGGATATTAGGCCAAATTAAAAAAAAATTAATCTTTGTAAGATCTAAGGTCATATATCAACTAGTCTTTTCTAGCCCATTTTAATATTCTTCAAGTTATATTTTCCAACTTCAGTTATACTTTATCTTCTTATTTTCTCTCATTTATTATTCTCATTCTAGCTCCTATTGTGTCCTATAGGTTGTTCCCAGTGAAGCTCCTATCCACCAGTCTAAGTCCTATGATTTTTGACTGAGCCTCTGTCTCCCCATTATGTTGCCTACTTTCTATCTATCCTTATTTTCCTCCCCCAGAGGAACCTTGGACTCTTTGCCTGGGAAGCTAGGCTCTGATAGATAGGCCCTCACTTTTTTTTTGCCTGGAATTAGAACTTCATGCCACTTTCCATTGTCAACAAACTACACTGCCAAATGTGTCCTCCATCTCTTCCAGATCCCTTTTGTATGATATATTGAAAGGACAGGATTAAACCATTGATTGTACATGAGTGCTGAGAGAGAGTGAGGAGTCATATCTACATGGAAAGCTTGGATGACTAGAAGGATTCTGATACCCTCAACTGGAATAGGGAAATTCAGGAAGAGGGGAGGGTTTGGAGGTAAAATAATCTATTCATTTTGGGACAAGTGAGCCTAAGACACCATTAGGACATTCAGTTAAAAATGTCTTAAAGAGAGTTGGAGATGTTAGACTTCTTGGCATTACAGAGGTTGGGAATAAATCAGCATCTCTGAGAATTTTCAGAATAGAGATGATAAGCGAAACCATGGGAACTTACAAGTTCTTTAAATACAATATTACAAAGATGGAAAAAAAGGACCCAGGATGTTGGAGAATGCTTCTATGTAGTAGGAGTGACTTGGATGAACATCCAAATTCATGGACTCTGGGTTAAGAACTCTTGAATTTACTATCTATGGCAAGGAAGAGAATGATTGACTAAACAAGAGTCAGAGGATATTTTAATAAGAAATGTGGGAATTTAAGCTACATAAAATTAAAAAGCTTTTAGGCATAGTAGAGAAAGTGCTGAGTCTGAAGACAGGAAGACTCTTCTTCCTAAGGTAAAACCTGATCTTAAACACTTACTAGCTTTGTGACCCTGTACAAGTCACTTAACACTGTTTGCCTCAGTTTCCTTTATTATAAAATGAGCTGGAGAAGGAAACAGCAAATCACCCCAGTACCTCTGCCAAGAAAACCTCAAATGGGGTCAAGAGAGTTGTGATTTAAAAACAGCAAAAAAGCTTTTGCCTGAATAAAATAAATGTATATAGAAGAGAAATGATAGAATAGGAAGATAATTTCCATCAAGTATCACAAGTAAAAATCTGAAATGTGTTGTAGGACATTGACTCAAATATTTAATACAAAGAGCCATTCTTGAAGAGGTACAATGAGTGGTGAAAGAACAGGAACAAACTTTTCAAAAAAAGAATTGCAAATGAAAAATCACTTTTTTGGAAAACATTGTTTACATCACTAATAGGAAGATAAATTCAAATTAAAATGCCTTTCAGGTTTCACCCCATTCCATGCAAGTTGTCAATGAAAGAAGAGAATAACTATCCATGTAAAAAGAACTGTGGGAAGAGAAATTTACAGATATGCCATTTTGGGAACTTTGAAGCGTAAAGTCATCTAGAATATCAATTTGTAATTATGTAATAAAAGTGACACATCTCTCTGCATCTTTTGACCCTGGGATACCACCTCAGGGTATCAAAGTCAAAAACAAAAGTCCATTAGGTACCAAATAATCAAAGAAATACTCATTGTGGAAACAAGTGACTGGAAATAAAGGGATATATATTGATTGTGAAATGGTACGAAAAAGTATAGCATATTAATGTAATGAAATCTTACTGTGCTCTAAGAGTCAATGAATATGAGGCATTTGTGGATTTGTTTTAAGATCTTGTGAATTAGTGCATTTAAAATTAGCAGAACCAAGAGGTCAATAGACATGGCTGCAATAATGTAAGTGAGCTGAGCTCTGAAGGAAGTCTTCAGAGAAACAGGTAATGAAACAAATGTCAACTGTGGTTGTATACACCTGTAATCCTATTAGATGATGTCTTGAACTCTGGGAATTCTGAGTGGCAATGGGCTGGGTGTCTCCAGTAAGTCCAGCACTAGTATGTTGAGCCTCGATTCGTGAAGGACCATTCTATAATTCTTGAAAAGGAGAGAGAGAGAAAGAGAAAGACAGAGACAAAGACAGAGAGACACACAGAGAGAGAACAAGAAGAAACAAAACAGAGTTTTATCTCTTACTTCTCACAGTACAGAAAGTAGCTATATGATGCAGTGGATAAAGCATTGACCCTGATTAGAAAGACCTGAGTCCAAATCCCACCTGAGATACTTTCTAGCTCTGTGATCCTAGGAAAGTCATTTAAACACGATCTGCCTCAGTTTCCCCATTTGTAAAGTGGACATAATAATAGCATCTTCCTCCTAGGGTTGTCATGGATCAAATGAGAATAAATTATAAAAGTAGTAAGCAATATATATAAATTTTAGGCATTGTTATTATTATTACCACTACTATAGACTATTATATACCTTGTCAGATATGGTCATGGTATCTGATGCTTTTTCTCTAATTGTTTTGCATT
Organism: Gracilinanus agilis; assembly: GCF_016433145.1. Lineage (NCBI taxonomy): Eukaryota > Metazoa > Chordata > Mammalia > Didelphimorphia > Didelphidae > Gracilinanus > Gracilinanus agilis. Next base: position 46,546,446 of record NC_058135.1, read on the forward strand.
GTAATGTGAAAGCTTTGGTCTGTAAGGTGGGACATTAAATGATTGTCATGTAAATATGTCAGACATCAGTAAAATGTCTTTTAAAAAATGAAAAAAATAGTAGTTAACTGTGGTATTCAAACATAAGACAGTATTGAGTGATGCTTATTGAATACTGTCATATGGAAAGGTCATGCATGGCTCCTGTTTCTTGTTTTCATTATGGGCTTCTCAATAGATCCACATCTACACAGTTTTTACTCATTTTTCTTCCCTCCAAGTGTGGACTGTCTAGCTAAGAGAGATCCAGGGCCTCCTCTACAAACCAGATGAGAAGGTGAAGGGCAACAGGGTAAGCTTTCTGAATGTGACTGGTTTTCCAGTTAGTAGGAGAGAAAGATGGGAGAAAGAGTAATAAGAGGAAGAAGAATAAGAGGAAGAAGGAAGAATAAGGCCTCAAAACTTCCTGGAAGAGTAGCTAATAATTGTGTGGATAAAGGAGAATTTCCTACTATCCTGATGCTGATCATATAGTTGTTACTGAAATCCAGAGAACAGCATGAGATGGATTGTCCTGCTTTTTGTAACTGTGGGGTTAATGAAGGGGCAGGAGTGGGGAACAGAATGTAGGGGAAAGTGTTGACCTTGAAATCACAAGAAACTTAGGTTCAAATTCTGGCCCTGATATCTATGTGACTATGGATATATCAGCTAATCTCTCTGACCTTAATTTTCTCATCTGTTAGGTGAGAATTTTAATACATATGGTTTCACAGCATTGTTGTGAGAATCAAATAAGGAATTCCATGTAAAACTGTTGCTGTTTACTACACTATGATTTTTGGGACACCCTGTATTTAAGGGTTTTGAGGGCACTTACATCAATTTCTTTATTTGTCTTTTAAAGCTACAGTCTCTATATGCCAGATATTATTATTGAAGACACATACTCCAAATCACATGTACAAATAATACCACAGAATCTGGGTCCCTTACTTTTGTTGGCTGCTATCCACAAGCTCTTAAAAAGCAGAGAATAATCTTTCCCATGAAGAACAAACATTTTCCAAGATCCCTATCTGAAAATATCCAAAGGAAGTAAATACTATGGAATGGACTTGACATTTCCTCAGGTGGAGTGGTGGTGCATATCTAGAAGTAACAGGATGAAATTAAGCCAAGATAACTTCAAATAGAATGTACAGAAGTTTGTGGAACAATGAGATCAGAGAAATAGAAAAGACTTCAATGATATCTAGCCTAACCCTTTCACTTTACAGATGAGGAAACTGAGACCCCCAAACCCAAGACATTTCACTCAAAGTGGCACAAAGAATTAGATTAGTGTGTCATAGAAGAGGCAGCCTGGTGGAGTGGGCAGAGAGTTGTTTTTGAAGTCAGGAAGACTTGAGTCCATGCCCTAACTTGGACTTATACTGACAGAATGACCCTACATCAGTGATCTGACTTGTGGGCCAGATGCAGCCCTTCTCCTTCATAACCTTTCAGTCATTAATAGGGCTTAGAATCACAAAAAATGCAAGAATTTTTAAAAACATATCATTGTTATTTTTTAATAAATTATATTGGCCTACCTAAAGTTTTTTTTCTTTTCCTTTGACCCCCTCTTTAAAAAGTTTGCCCATCACTGCCCTAGACAAATCCCTTAATTACTCAGTGTTCTAGGCAAAAATAACAATAGCTACCATTTGTACAATGCTTTATACACACATGTATAGACATGTATATACATATATGTATGTGGGTGTTATTATTGTCAAAAGCTAAAGCTTTATTGATAAGCTAAAGCTGTTATAACTATAAATGATCTAACGTTGGTATTGAGTATTGTTCCCGGAATTCTGGGTGAGGCTATCCCTGTACCTTTGCAGGGATTCCATGCTTTGCATCTGCACACAACAGTATTGATAGCCAAATGGCAATGCCCAGCTGTTATAATAAATGAAAGCTGTCAAGGGTTAAACTATTTGCAGTCGGTAGATGGAAGGCTGGAAGCAGTTTAATACAACCCTTATTTATTTGTTCTATGAGAAGAGGTAGGTAGAGAAAATAGGAGGTAGGAAACTAGGAATTAGGAATAGGACAGGATATCTCTTAACCTTATTCTAAAAATCTCTAAATAAAATCCCCCCAAAACTAACTGCTTTCTTTGCAGTGTCTTCTTGTCTACAGAGTAGACCTCCTTAAATTATTCTCACTATCTTATACAATATTTCTCTATCTAACTAAACCTATGCTAAATGATGAATTTAACTTATAATGAACTACTTAAGAAATTCAGTTGATACTGTCAGCAGTCTGTCACACACAGAAACAGACAGTGCTGCGACTCCCCTCAAAGTGCTGTGGAGAATAGATCCCAGAGTCAGATGTATCTCCTTCAGAGTACTGAGAAGGAAAACCTCTCAGTAACTAGACTCTTAACTAAAAGTAGTAAGTCTTTCTTCTCAACTCCAACTGCCACCAGCCACTGTTAGAGAGACCTCTTGACAGAGAGTCCAAACAACCACTCCTGTTCCCTGAGACTGCCAGAGAAGATGGAGCCCAGAGCCAAGTCCATTCTCTCTTTTATGCTAGACCTCTTAAAATGATACAGGGCTATTTAGAAGACTTCTGCTCTTGAAGAGCCCAAGTGATATATTACTTAGCTTTCTCTAACCTAGAACCTTCTGCTTCTAACAAGATAAATGAAATTAAGAAATTCCTTATAACAGTGTTTATAATACACCTACACACAATATCACTTGATCTTCAGAACAGCTTATGAGGGAGGCAACTCAATTCCCTAAAACTATGAAAGGTGATGCAGTGACATTGTGGTGAAGAAAACCTGCCTTACAACTTCTTTACTGTGCAATTCTAGACAAGTTGCTTAAGCTATCTCAGGCTCAGTTTCCTCACCTGAAAAATGGGGATAATAGTAACACCAACTACCCAGAGTTGTTGTGAAGATAAAATGATTTAATATGTATGTAAAGTGATTTGACAACTTTAAGATACATACAAGTTTTCATTATTATTATGAAGCAGAGAGGTGGACAAGATTTGTAGAGAGAACTTCAACTGGAAGTTTCCCATGCCTTTGAAATCATAGGTCCAATTCTTATCCCTTTTATCATAGAAAAGGAGCTACCATTAGAGTCTCTTGCCTCCCAATCCAAAGCTATCTCGATATAAGATTAAAATGTGTAACCATCCCACAGGGAAGATGAAAAAGCTCAATAGTCAAGAATGCGAACCGTGGAGCTAGAAAGGTCATTTAATCGCAAGGGGTCATTCAGGCTAGCTCTCAGAATCCAAAGATTATAATTAAATTCAGGACTCAATTTATATCTGTGAGGCTATTTGCTGAATTGAAGCTTCAGGTACATAGCAAATGAAAGGATCTTGCTGGGTATGTCTCTGCTATTGAAATGTTATGATTTCAATATTTACCCAAAGAATAACCTGCCAAAGTCTAGGCCAGGATCCCCAGCACAGGTATGGTACTTAGGAAATCAGAGCATCACATTTTTCCTCCCTCAGTGAGCCTGACAAGAGTTCTGCTTTCAATATTGCTTTTCAATGGGTTATATCTCCTTCCTCATGGGAAGGTAGCTAATTAATTCAGGCAGGCACTACACATTTTCTACCACTCCAACAGTAATGTATTATCAGCAAATAGGGGAAGAACATGTCCAGAAAACTAAACAAGCAAACACTCTTGATGTCAGGCAACAAGCTTAGTCAACCTTGACAGCACACCAATGTCTCCTCTTCCTTATCCCAGAAAAGTATTCAGGTTCTCTCCCTCATCCCCATCCCTAACCCTCAGAGCTCCTAGGACAATAATACACCAATGTTAATTTTTAAGAGATCATCCTCCTAATATGAGAATGATCAAAAGAAAAGAAAGCAAAAAGGCTTTAACTAATTCATTATTTATCTTAATTTTTCATTCTAGTACTTTCCCTCTGATATTTATTTCCTTTTTATCTTGCATATAGCTTGGTTGTACATGTTTGGATGTCATTTCCTCTACAAAACTATGATCTTGATGGAAATGTTTAGTTGCTGAAAAGAAACATACATGTTTTCATTCATCTGCCCAAACCATGCGGGCAGTGCCTGTTTGTCTGTTCATTTGAACTAATGGTCAGAAATCTCAGGTTACTCTCCCTTCTTTGTCCTGGACCTTCTTCCCTTTTTGTTGTATAATTCTCACTTGATGATCTCAAGAGCTTCCAAGGGTTTGGACAGGTTTACTGGAGCTAGCTTATAAATACCCTTAAAAACAACAGCCTTACTTTGTAACATTGTAAAGATTGGTTCTAAGGCAGCAAAGTGGTAAAGGCTAGGCAATTGGGGTTAAGTGACTTGTCCAGGGTCACACAGCTAGGAAGTGTCTTGGGTCAGATTTGAACCCAGAACCTCCTGTCTCTATATCCACTGAACCACCTAGCTTAAGAAACTTGTTAAATTTTTAAGATGAGATCAATTGGAAAATGCTAAAAATTGGGTCTTGATCCAGGTGGGTCATTGATTTCTAGACTTAATGAAAGTGATGGAGAAGATGTTACTAATGCATATTAAACATAAAGAGTCTCATGTGTATATTTTTTTCTCCCTGGAGAGTCTGTTATCAAATATTTACCAGTACAAATATCAGTTAAAATATCTTTGAGCAGATAATTCTCAGATTCATGTCTAGTCTTTGTTCATATCAAACTACAATCAATCAAATATAATACTTTAATTGGGTTTTCTGGAAACTCGGTGTATCTAAAACAGAATTCATTATCTTTCTATCCAAATTTTCCTCTCTTCCATTATTCAGGGTACTACCATCTTTCTAGTGGTCTCTGTCCACTACTTCAAGTGTCATCCTCAATTCCTGAAAGTCATTCTAATCCATTGCCAAATCTTATAAAATCTGTATTAACCACCTTTCCTTATAAATCTCCTCCAATCTGCTTTGCATCTACACCACAACCTTTGTTTTGGCTCTCATCATTTTGTGCCTAGATTGCTAAAAGACTTTTAAGGAATTTCCTTTCAAATTTCTTATCACTCCAATCCATCTTATGCTTAGCTGCTGAGTGCATTCAACTGACCACATCACAGTTTGGCTCAGTGAATTGCATTGATGACCTATTAATTCCAGGATCAAATATAAAGTTTCCCATTGGGCATAAAAACTCTTAGTTTTTACTCTCTTTTTACTATCTTTCCAGGCTTCTAGTAGATTATGATACAGCATTTTTAGTCTCCCTATCTTCTCATCGATTATCCTCCATGTTTCTTAATTTCTCTGGCTTCCCTCAGTACTCCTCTCAAATCCACATTCTGCAATAAGCCTTTTCCCAATGCTTTAACTGCAGGTGCCATTCCTTCTATATTACTGTCCATCCACTTCTGCATTAAACCTATAGGCATCCAGACATGTTGTCTTCCCCATTATGATGTGAGCTCCTTTGTAACATCTGTCACTCCTTGAAGTTGAGCTAAAGTGCAGTAAGTACTTAAGTCGGGGAAAATATTCTCTTTTTAAATTTTTTTGGTATTTTTCTATTTACCCATATTTCTTCATTTATCAATTAATTGGCCCTAGAAATCCATGAAAACCATTTTCACTAAGGTGTAGAACTGTTTCCCCTTTGTTAGTGGAGAGACAACCAATTCTGATCACATCATAAATCTCTGAAGTATGAAGCAAATAGGGAGTTGAGCACCTAACTTTGAGACCCTAACTTTAGTCCGTAAACATAGCTAAAAGCACACCATTTCTGAGTTATTCAAAGATTTAGGGACCTTTGGAGGAAAACCCTATTGTTCTAGGATAACTCCTGGGAAGGTCAGGGCATCTGCAGCAGTTCCTTGGGATGGGCATAATTTGAGGATTGAAATCTATGAGCTAATTTGTAATCAAGTAAGACAATTTTCTTACTTGACTTGGGGCTGATATTCCACAATATTATCAGAGCTGGAATTATCACAGATTTTGAGTGAGAGGTACCTCAAAGGTTATTTAAATTAACTCCTCATTTTATAAGTGAGGAAACCAAAACCCAGAGAAATTAAACATAGGTTTTCTGGGGTTACATAGGTATCAAGAAAGGAGGCAAAGATTAGGATTAAAATACAACTCTATGAATCTTTAATTTAAAATGTAATTACAGGAAGCAGATAGGTGGCTCAGTGAACTGAGAGCTTGACAAAGAAGAAGGAGGTCCTGGGTTCAAATCTAGCCCCAGATACTTCCTGACAAGACTAAGAATCTTATTGCAACATATCTTTCCCTGTAATGGATGAGAAAGCAATTATTAAGCACTTATTATGTTCCAGTGCTGTGTTGAGTGCTGAGGTTACATTTTATTTTTCTTTAAGAGAAAGACTCTGTCCTGGACGATATCATACTTTCTTCTGATCACTATTTATCTTTAATTTTTAATATGTAATATGTAACACAATAATATAATATATGTGCTCTATTATGAATATGTAATAAACTGTAATAATATACTTATCCGATAGAAATAAAATCTTATATTATCTATGTCTAAAAATCTAAGCCTCATTTCTCCCCCTCCCTCCCATCCCTCACCCCAAATTTTAATAAGGTAAGACAACACATATATAACATACATGTCTGTGTCTATATGAAAGTGGCTAGGAAAAGAAGCCTTGTTCTGGGGAGATAGAAGAGGTAGCACACTCAAACTGACAATAGGCAGATAATAAGATGTTCTGAGGGGAGGGCTGGATGGGATGTGAAGATGAAGCATGATCTGGTGTCTAGAGTCAACCACAACTCTAGGGCACATACGGACTACTCTACACACTCTCTGTGATCAATTATCTGGGTTGGACCTTAGGGCAAGAGCTGTAGCACAAATTAGTACACAATTTACCCAATTAACTACAATTGGGCCTTTTAAACTAGCCAACTGTCCTGATAAGCAACACAAAAAGAGAAAAATCAATAAAAACCAGCCTTCTTGACTAGCATCTCTGTATAAATCATTACAGACCCTAAGCAATCAGATATGGAGCTATTATAGAATATTCCATATCTAATCTTGGCTTGGTCACAGTAAGAGGGAGACGGGAGGAGAATGCTAGTTAGGGGATAAAAGACACAGAAAGAGAACCTATAACAACATATCTTATTTATTTGTACTTTGCTTTATTGTATTTTGCAAATATTATGGGATTTTTTTTTTTACAAATTGAAGATTTGTGTCTGTCCTGTATCAAACAAGACCCAAGAAGCCATCTTTCCAATAGCAGGTACTCATAGCATGTCTGTGTCACTTTTTAGTAATTCTCATAGAATTTCAATTTTTTGCCTTTTAATGTCTGTTATCATGGTCTGCAATCAGTGATCACTGATGTTACTATTGTCGCTGTTTTGGGATGCCACAAACCTTCCTCATATAAGATGGAGACCTTAATAGATAAATATTATGTATTGTAAATGCTCTGCTGGTTGGCCTTTTCCCTGACTCCTTCTCAAGACTCTATTCCCTAAGACAAAACAATATTAAAGACTACTACATCAATGTACTTGGTCAAACAGCAGCAGGGTTTGAAATGACTGACTCCAGATTTGAAAGGTGTTCTACTGTGGGCAAAATGCTATCAAACAGCTTCATGTGCAACAGAGAAATTTTTCATGAAAGGAAGAAGCAACTAATGCAGTAAACTGCATCATTATCTTATTTTAAGAAATTGCCAGAAATTTTCAGATAAAAAAATAAAAACTATCAATAAGTACATGAAAAAGTGTTCTAAATCTCTTATAATTACAGAAATGCAAATCAAAACAACTCTGAGGTATCACCTCACACCTAACAGATTGGCTAACACGACAGCAAAGGAAAATAATGAATGCTGGAGGGGATGTGGCAAAATTGGGACATTAATGCATTGCTGGCAGAGTTGTGAATTGATCCAACCATTCTGGAAGGCAATTTGGAACTATGCCCAAGGGGCGCTAAAAGACTGTCTGCCCTTTGATCTAGCCATACCACTGCTGGATTTATACCCCAAAGAGATCATAAGGAAAAAGACTTGTACAAAAATATTTATAGTCGCACTCTTTGTGGTGGCAAAAAAATTGGAAAATAAGGGGATGCTCTTGGCTTGGGGAATGGCTGAATAAATTGTGGTATATGCTGGCGATGGAAGACTATGTGCTAAAAGGAATAATGAACTGGTAGAATTCCATGCAAACTGGAATGACTTCCAGGAACTGATGCAGAGTGAAAGGAGTAGAATCAGGAGAACATTATACACAGAGACTGATACACTCTGGCACAATTGAACATAATAGACTTCTCTACTAGCAGTAATGTAATAATCCAGGACAATTCTGAGGGACTTATGAGAAAGAATGCTATCCACATCCAGAGGAAGAATTCTGGGAGTAGAAACACAGAAAAAAAAACAACGGCTTGAACACAAGGGTTGATATGGACATAATAGGGGATGTAGACACTAAGTGATCACCTTAGTGCAAATATCAATAATATGGAAATAGGTCTTGATCAATGACACATATAAAACCCAGTGGAATTGCTCATTGGCTATGACAGGGGGTTGGGAGGAAGGGAGGGAAAGAACACGAATCAGGTAAACATGGAAAAATTTTCCTAATTAATTAATAAATTTAAAAATTTCAAATCACACACAAAAAAAGAAATTGCCAAAGCCACCCCAATCTTTAACAAACACCACTCTGATCACTTAGCAACCATTAACATTTAGGCAAGACTTTCCACCAGCAAAGATTTCAACTCACTGACAGCTCAGATCAGGTGGTTAGTATAGTTTTAGTCATATTTTTTCATTAAGATATATACATTGTTTTTAGACATAACTCTATTGCATACTTAACAGAGAGTACAGTAGAGTTCAAACATGACTTTTATCTGTACTGGGAAACCAAGAGATTCATTTGATTCACTTTAATGTTATATTTGCTTTATTGCTGTGGTCTGGAACCAAACCTGCAATATTACTGAGGTATGTCTGTACACATCTGACCCCAATAGTTTTCTAAAAGATGTATGTATTTGTTTTCAGGTTTTTTTTTTCCGTCTGTGGAGTTTTACCAATATCCTGGCCAGTAGGATGCTAAGTGGTAGGATCTGTATACTAGCCCCAAACTCTATTTGTTTCTGACATTGATTCTACCTCAATGCAGGACACAGTAATCACACAGTAGCTATTTCTAGTCCCACTCTTTTTTCCTATGCTGTTGCTGTGTGTGTTTGTTGGTTTTTCCATCTTCAAATAGAATTTCATTTTGATATATTCTACTACACCCCAAACTTCGTTATTATCAATATATAATATTTGTCACTGAGACCAAAATTAACGAATAGGTGAATTTTGTATATATTCTTTCCACATGCCAGTTGAACTTTTTTCCACAAACCAGTGTCTTAGGAAGTGGGTGACTTGCTACTGGACTAGTTAAGAGATTTCTTCTGACTTTTGGATGGCCATGTGGGTCAAGAGAAAGAGGGCACTGTTCACCACCTGCTTCCCCAAAGTAATCCAGGTTTTTTATGCCACAGACACTGCTTACAAAAGAAGGACTTTATATATTTGCTTTCATAGAAATTGGACTACTCCTTCTGCCCTACTCTCTTATGCCCAATATACAGGGTAGATTCCCCAAGGAAATAGCTATCCCAAGTTCAAAGTACTCTATGGGTTCATAACCCTAAAAATATAGCTCACAAACCCTCATTGATGTCTTTACCTCTATTAATCAACCAGATGTTAAAATTACTTCAAAGCAAAGGGGTTTAATGAAATGGCATGGTAAGAAAAGAAGGAACAAAACTTTTCCCCTATAAATATGAGGCATGATCTCCCATAAAAGCATTAAACACTTGTAGAAAGAGAAAGGAATAAATGTGGATGAAGCACACAAACAGGACACACGTGTTGCTAGGATATCTCTATCTAAGGTCAACTTGTGTTTCTGTTTCTGTCAGGCCACTGGTGTCTTCAAGCTGGAAGCATCCAGCAGGTCTTTCCTATCTCATCTCACAACCTCTATTGGACACTGCTTGGTTAGCTTCAGTCTCCATTGCCTCAAGCTACTGGCTCACTGGAAATCCTTGGCTAGCTCTTCTTCAGGGAAGAATAGATGATGGCATGATTTTCTAGCTTAAAGCCCATCTGATTTCCCTGACTCTTTGGAAAGTCTCTACTGGGATCCTTCTGTCCTGTTCCCTCAAGAGTCTTGCATTGGGAGCCTTTCATAAAATTCTTTGTCCCAGATGTCAAATTCTAATAACAAAGAACAGGGTCGTCTTAGCTAGCCAGTGCCCCAAGATTAGTGTTCAGTGGCTTGGTCTTACTAACAAGAGAACTCACCCTAGTTGGTGTCATACATTCTATAAGCCTCCCACATTTAATCACTGAAGTCTATGCAAGTTGGGTAGTAAGCATTTGCCCAATAACTACCAAATGTCCATGTTCCCATTTTTTCATGTAGTTTTTCATGTAGCTTTCCCATGCAGTTTTCTTATGTAGTTTTTTAGTCCTAAATTTCTTTCCAATATAATTAATAAATGAGTGGGGGAAAAGCACAGAGACAATAACAGAATCAAAGGGTGAGGTCATTGTATTCTTTTCTGACCTGGTCCTCTCAATCACTGATGACAGCCTCAGAGGGGTTTGATGTTAAGCATCTATATATTCCACTATCCTGGTCTTTTAATATTCATGCAATTGACTCTTTTTTTACCTATTTCTACATCTCCATAATCTTTCTCCATATGCCCAAGTTCTAAAAATGGGAGAAAAAAGAGAGAAAGCAAAAGAAGAAAATAAATATGAATGTTGCATTGAATGAAGTAGGACCTTCTTCTTTAAGGTGATTTCTTTTTAAATCAATTGGAAAACTGGTGATTATAAGCACCTGGTATTTCCTTGAGTCGAGAACTAAAGAATCTTGGAAAAAATTTAAAAAAATCTTTGGAAGTATAGAATGATGATCACACAACAGAAATAGAACCGTTTGGAACAATGCCACTCTTCCGTAAACACTCATCCCTTGTATTCAAACTTGTAAATGATTTCAATTTGCCACAGGCTCACATATTGCTGAAGAGGCTTTATCATACAGTATTTAAGAGAGTTGGCTTTAGAGTCAGGGAGACCTAAGTTCAAGTTCCAATTTTGACATCTTTAGCTCTGTGACTCTGGACAAGTCACTAACTCTCTCAGTCTAGAGGTTTCAGAAATAGTTACTGATCTCCATTGGTAAAGGAAATTTCCTTACTTAGCGTTGGAGAAAATTATATATCTGGATCCTCTCACTCCCACCAAGGGTTCATAAAATGTCTAAGAAATAAGTATGTGATGCTGACAAAGTCATTTAGATTGTCTACTTTGATTTCCTCATTCATAAACTGAGGATAATAAAAGGATTTATTTTATGGAGTTCTTGTGAAGATCAAATGTGATGTTTCTTAAAGACTTTGCAAACCTGAAATTGTCATATAGATGCTAACTATTAGTATTATTTTTATTCCTGTAAATTCTCTCTTTAAGCAGCTTTCTCTCATCTATCATGGAAGAAAACTATAGGAGTCCTGCATAGTGCTTGGTAAAATGGAAAAAAATACATATGCAGAAAATATCTACATTGAAGAAATTGAAAAAAATATATATGTTGTATGTATTCTTCAGTTTTACTTCAGTCTTGGAATGAGGAAGACCTATATATCCCAGCCTTAGACATTTATTAGCTCTGTAGCCCTGGGTAAGTCACAACCTCTGTTTGCTTCAATTTCTTCATCCATAAAATGGGGATAGTAATGGGACCTGCTGCTTCCAAAGTCATTTGAGGATCAAATGATATAATATTTACAAAATGCTTAGCACAATGCCTGGCACATAGCAAACATTATATGCATGCTAACTGTTATAATTCTCATCAACATACATATATCTATAGATATAGAGAATATAAATATATATGCAATATATATGTAAGAAAAAATTCCAAGTATCAAAAAGAATATACACACATATATATGTATGCATATATGTACATATATATACACATGTTTTTAAAACCGTAGAGAACTACAAGACTACAGCTATGATTATATAATAATAATAAATCTTACTCATAAAGCACCTTACAATGACAAAATGTTTTCTTACCCAATGATCCTGGAATCACGAAACTTGGCTTTGAATTGCAGCTCAATTACTGACTACATAAGGGATTATGGGCAATTCTTTTCACTATCTCTGTCTCTCTCTCTGTGTCTCTCTCTTTGTCTGTCTCTCTCTGTCTGTCTCTGTCTCTCTCTTTCTGTCTCTCTCTGTCTCTATCTCTCTGTCTCTGTCTCTCTCTGTCTCTCTCTTTCTGTCTGTCTGTCTGTCTGTTTCTCTCTCTCACACACACATATGCACATACATGTATATCATTTGATTGTGGTCTACCATGGAAACTTTATTTGAGTACATATTCATTTTTTAGGCAGCATGGTATAATTGATAGAAGGTTGGCAGTCAGAAAGTCCTGAAGAGGGAGAAATTCATGAGAATGATGCTGCTGACAAAAACTTACAGCCACAGGGCTTAAGATATTAGGACCTTCCTGATCATTCTCTTTTAAACTCCTCTAGTGAAAAGGTCACTAAAAGCCTTTGAGGATTTTGCCACAGATTGTTTAAAATTCCATCGTTTCCTTCCAATGGAAAAAACATGTCTCCTCCTAACTCTGACTCCTGGGAACACCCATCCTTGTGTGCAAACAGTGGACACAGAGAAGCTAAAGTTGTAAGATCATAGACTATAGGTCTAAAGCTAGAATGAACCTCAGTTACTATTTAGCTAAATTTGATAGATGAAGAAACTGAGGCTGAAAGAATAAAATGATCAGAACCCTTGGCTTGTTAAAGCTCCACCAAAGCAGCTAAAACACTGGAAGGAGCAAAGAAGAGGAATGAGACAGAACACTCTTACCCTGGCTTTCTTGACTATAGCAAAGGCTGCACAAAGAAAGGAAGAGGAAGGTCCCTTGGAGCAACTTCATGGCGGTCCGGGTGTCAGTACGCTGCCCTTGATCAGCCAGCCAGGGAGTCTTCTGTCCCAGAGAGGCAGGACCTAATTAGCAAATGGAAAAGGTGTGCACAATATAGCCAGCCCTGGCCCATTCTGACTTATTTGGGGGCTTTGATAAGTAGAGGAAATGCACACACTCCCTCTGGGAGTTCAGCAGAGAGGAGATTTATTGTTTCAGTCCTTTACAGGAACTCCTTCTCCCCCTTTGGCAGTCGCTTGTGTTTTTGTTAATACGTTCGTTATTTTGTTCTTCTTCGACAAAAAGTCCAGGAAAGGTTTGGAGCAGAAACAAATCTTTCTTTAGAATGGATCCCATGGCTTTGTAACTTTTGTTTTGAAACTGTAGTTGAGATGAGTTTGAAAAGGGACATTTAGGAACTGAGAACCAATTAGGATGATGACAAGAAGCTCTATAATTTCTTTGCTTCTCTCTTCCTCTACTGACTTAGGAAAAAGAGAGCCCTGCCACATAGAATTAAATAGGAAAAAAGCTTTTTAGAAGGAAAAAATGAAGAAGTGTGAAACAGTGGAAAGATGAATGGATTGGAAGTCAGAAGACCCAGATTCAGCTCCCACCACTTACCTGTCTAATTTTGAGCAAATTAGTGAACCACCCTAAGTCTCATTTTATCCAATTATAAAAATGAAAGGATTGAATAAGATGACCTGGAAGGTTCCTTCTAGATTTAAATCTATACTAATGATACTAAGTTTAGGATTAGAGGAGATCTATACTTGATTACAACTAAATATCCTTCTTTGTCTTAGGGTAGACTAACAGTTTTCTGGATGTTTCAACTATTTTAAACTGAATTAGGCAAAGAACTTGAAACAAGTGACTAGTCCTCCTTGCTCCTTCTTCAGAGGTTTTAATAAAAAATGAGAAAGCAACGCAGAGAATCCCTTTAGAAGAGGCAATAGAATCATGCTGGTAAATATTTAACAACCATATCTCTGGAAACAAACAGGTTCATAGGATACATTTTTAAGTTTAATCTACATCATTAATATTTTCTCCACAATTCTCTTAAGTCTAGAAAATTAATGGAATAACAAAGCAAACTCTGATTTGCTAATTCTGAACATATAAATATTCTCATTAAAAATGTAACCATCAGCTCGACAGAGAACTGATTTGAGCTGGCTCTGGCACATTCCTTGAAGAGGAATTCTCATACTTTTTTGGGTCATGGAAAGCCTGAGGGAGCCTATAGATTCCATCTCATAATCATGTTCTTAAATACTTAAAATAAAATCTTTAGCATTTCAAAGGAAACCAATCATAATAAAATAGTGATAGCAATTAGAAACCTAAGCTCGTAGTGTTCAATGACTTGTTTGCCCAAGGGCCCATGGTTAATAAGTTGGAGAAGTGAGATTTGAACCCAATTCCTCTGACTCTGTATCTCATTGTATCAAACTGGGCATGCAAAATTTAGAATTAATACACCATATTTGAAGAAACTGGTATAGTGTAGAGAGATGTGAGGCAGGATTCAAATGACTACATGGCTTTCTCTCAGATATACCAATATTCTCCATGATGCCTGTGGTGATAGATTAGAGAGCCTGGTGCTAAAGTCAGCATGCTCATGGTTCATGGGTTCTGGTACTGTGTGAGCCCATTACTTTTGTTCTGGTCCATAATCACATACAGCATCCATAACCTCAGCCAATCAGACTTTACTTGTTTGAAATTACTCAAATACTTAAGGAGATTTGGGTAAGAGTTGGGGCAGGAAGATAGAGAGCCAAGCCTAGATATGGGTGGTCCTGGGTTCAAATATGGCCTCAGATACTTCTTAGCTGTGTGATCATAGGCAAGTCACTTAACCCCTAAGTCCTTACCACTCTTCTGCCTTTGGATTAACACACAGTATTGATTCAAAGACAGAAAATAAAGATGTTTTTTAAATTGAGTAAGAGAGTATAGGTGGAACAACACAGATTTATCACCCTTTCTTGGAAAACCAATCCCAACTAGATGATGCCTGGTAGCAAGCACAGTGGATAGAACAATGGGCTTGGAGTCAGGAAGGAGCTGAGTTTAATTCTTGCCTCAAATGGTAGCTGTGTCAAAAGTCACTTAACCTCTTGTCTGTAAAAAAATATCCCATTTAGGTGGGATAATAATACCACCTACCTCCCAGGGTTGTTGCGAGAATCAAGGGAGATAAAATTTATAAAGTGCTTGGCACAGTTCCTGGTACATATTATGTGCTATATAGTTGCCAGAAAAATATATAGAAGAGAGCTATTTTCTTTGTCCAAAGAGGTTTCCAAAGATTCCTCTTCCATCTTGAATGACAACAGAAATCAGGAAGATGACAGAAGCAAAGAGAGTCATAAAATTCCTGAATGACATGAGGTCACCAAACCACTATAGGAGGGAATTTTCTCCTCTCTCTCTCTCTCTCTCTCTCTCTCTCTCTCTCTCTCTCTTTAATGAATATTGTGTCTCCATTTGGCATATCCTGGTAGGTATAAAGATAGCAATGTATATCAATAGATGACAGAGCCAACTTCCAGAAATAAATTGGGGTGTGGCTGAGTGGAATGCAAGGCTCCTAACAGCCTCACTTCCTGCTACTGACTTGTCTGGAACTGTCCTATTGTCAGCAGACAGGACCTGCACTGATAGGGGCATACAGAGAGAGAAGAATGCAATCAATCTCAGCAGAGACTTTCCTTTGCAAAATAGGTTTAAGCACTTCTTCCATATTTTGTGCTTAGAGGAAAGCTGGCTTGAAAGCAGGAAGACCTGGTTTTGATTCTTGACTTTGCATCTTGATTTATATTTGCCTTGCAAAGAGAAATGAATGAGAGACTTAGTTGTATTTTATTTTCCTCAGTCAATTTGGGATAATTTTTAGTGTTTGTTTCATAACATTTTTGTAAGGATCGAAGATGATAATGTATATAAAGCACTTTGATATCTGTAAAATGTTATAGAAATACCTACCTTTATTGGCATTATGAAATAGTATATCATTTTAAAGGCATGTGCTTCAAGGTGTAGTTCTCTCTCTGGGACCAATTCCCCCAAATAAGTTGTGACTTCCATTATTACTATCTCAGGAGGAGAAGTGAAGTTTCTGGTACCTATCACTCACGAGTCTCTCTGAGTAGCCTTCCCATTAATGATCTGCCAATCAGCCTTAGTTAGCTTTTAGGAAAGATGTTTTATGAAGAAGATGTAGTAAAACAACATCCCCTCCTAAAACCAGGGGCATACTTTTCCAGTGATACACGTAGAGTCCACAGTGAGAACAAATTAAAATTTAAAATACAACCAGAGACAAGAAAAGTAAAAGGTTACTTCCACATTCCTGATCTTGGAATTCTTTTTGTCTGTATATTCTTAAAAAAAAGTCTTAACTTCTATTTTAGAATTGATACTAACTTTTGGTTACAAAGCAGAAGAGTGAAAAAGGCTAGGCAATTGGAGTTAAGTGACTTGTGCAGGGTCACATGGCTAAGAAGTATCTAAGGACAGATTTGAACCCCAAACCTCTCATCTCCAGATCTGTCTCCCTATCCACTTAGTTATCTAGCTGAAGAGCTGAAAAGTTTCCCTTAAGCCAAACTTTCTCATGGAATAGTTAATTTCTAGAGCCCATAATCTACAGTATTCACCTAAAGGATTTTCAAAGCCAGTCATTAGCTGGAAATCAGCTATTCATTCTATTTCATTGATCTCCTCTGTTTGGATTTAATTACAGGTAATTTTTAGATTGTATCTTTCATGTTTCTATATTTTAGTTCATTCCCTGGAAGTGGACATACACAACTCATTTTTCAAACAGTATTTCTATTGCTATATATAATGTTCTCTTAGATCTGCTCATTTTACTCTTCATAACCTCCCATAGGTCTTTCCAAGTCTTTAAAATATTAATATGTTCATTGTTTCTTAAAGCACAGTAATATTCCATCACAATTATACACCATACTTTGTCCAGATATTCCCCAATTGATGGGTATCCCCTCAATTTCCAGTTCTTTGACACCACAAAGAGAGCTGCTATAAATATCTTGGGACACATAGCAACTTTTCATTTCCCCCAATCTCCTTGGAAAACATATCACAAATTGGTTACATAGTTTTATAATTTTCCAGATATAATTCCAGAATTCTCTCCAGAAGGGTCGGATCAATTTGCAATTCCACCAATAGTGTATCAGTGCCCCCATTTTTCCACATTGCCTTCAACATTTGTCAGTTTGCCCTGTTAGCATTTTAGCCAATCTTATAGGTGTGAGATAATATTTCTGAGCTGTTTTGATTTGCATTTCTCTAATCAGTAGTAATTTGGAGCATTTTTTCACATACCTATATATGACTTTGATTTCTTCATCTAAAAACTGTCTGTTCATACTTTTTACCCATATAACATTATACATAGCAGGTACAAACAAACATTTGTTGGATTGAGTTAGATTGAATATATTTTTCTTTTTTCTAAAGGAAGATCTGCCTTCTCTATCCCTCCATTCCCATGCAAACCAAAGAGAAAGGAAGAAAAAGTAAAACTTTTTAACAAGTTGTACATATTTAAGCAAGACAAATTCCCTCACTGTTATTGTTCAAAATAAAAAAAATCTGTCTCAATCTACTCTCTGACAATTTCTCTATCTTTTCTATCTTGAGTCCTTTGGAATTGTGGTTTGATTCAGAGCAAAATTTGATACTTGTTCCCCTGATCTGAGCTTTACAAGTTACTAACATGAGCAACACTGTGTAACACTCTTGTGAACTTGTCACTGATCGAAAGTTCTAGTAGACAAGTTCAGGACTCATTTGCTACTGTCTAGCTAGAAATCTCTGCAGGTTCAGAGCAATAACTATAGTCTGGGATTTGTGTACTGGATACAGTTTTTTAAAATATTTAATTTAATTTTCCTCAATTAAATATATATGTATATATATATATATATATAAATTTTAACATTCATTTTTAAAATTTTTGAGCTCCAAATTCTTTTCCACCCTCTTACTCCACTCACCTCCTTTAGAAGGCAAACAATCTGACATAGGTTATACATGGGCATTCATGCAAACCATTCCCATATTAGCCATGTTGCAAAAGAAAATGCGAGCCAAAATTAAAAAGAAGAAAGGAAGAAAAATATACTTCAGTCTGTACTCAAACTTCATCAGTCCCTTCTCTGAAAGTAGATAGCATTTTCACCCTAAATCCTTCATAATTGTCTTGGATCACTGTATTGCTGTGAATAGCTAAGTCATTCACAATTAATCATCATTACAATATTGCTGTCACTGTGTGTAATATTCTGGTTTTTCTCATTTTACTTTGCATCAGATCACCTAAGTTTTCCCAGGTCTTTCTCAAACCATCCTGCTTGTTAATTCTTATAGCACAATAGTATTTCATCATAATTATGAACCACAACTTGTTCATCCATTCCTCAATTAATGGGTGTCCTGTCAATTTCCAATTTTTTGCCACTATTAAAAATGCTATAAATATTTTTGCGCATATAAGTCCTTTTATTTTTTTTTGTTCTCTTTGGGGAAAAGACCTAATAGTGGTATTGCTGTGCTAAAATGTATGCAGTTTTATAATTCTTTGAGAATAGTTTCAAATTGCTCTGCAGAATGATTAGATCAGTTCACCAAACTCCACCAAAAGTGCATTAGGGTCCCAATTTTTCCACATACATCCAACATTTGTTATTTTCCTTTTCTGTCATATTAGTCAATCTCTTAGGAATCAGATAATACTTCAGAGTTGTTTTAGTTTTCATTTCTCTTACCAATAGAGATTTAGGGCATTTTTTAAAAAACCTTACCTTCCACCTTAGAATGAATATTATGTTCCAAAGCAGAAGAGTGGTAAGGGTTAGGCAATAGGGGTTAAGTGACTTGCCCAGAGTAACACAGCTAGGAAGTGTCTGAGGCCAGATTTGAACCTAGGACCTCTTGTCTCTTGGCCTGGCTCTCAATCCACTGAGCTACCCAGTTGCCCCTAGATTTAAAGCATTTTTATATGAGTATACATAGCTTTGATTTCTTCTTTAAAAATACCTGCTCATATCTTTTGACTACCCATTGGAGAATTATTTACCTTCTTATAAATTTTACTCAGTTCTCAGTACATTTGGGAAATTAAAACTTAATCTGAGAAACTTCTTATAAAATTTCCCCCAGTTTCCTATAGTCTAATCTTGGCTGCATTGGTTTTGTTTGTGCAAATTCTTCTTAATTTTATACAATCAGAATCATCCATTTAACATCCTATGAAGCTCTCTATATCTCATTTTGTCATAAATTCTGACGAGCAGAATTTTTCATGCTCCCCTAATTTGTTTATGATAAAAATATGACATGTCCCTTTTGACCTTATCTCTGTATACAGTGTGAGGTGTTGGTCCATATCTAGTTTTTGTCAAACCGCTTTCTACTTTTCCTTGCAATCATTGTCAAATAGTGAGTTCTTGTCCCAACATTCTGGATCTGTCAAACACTAGATTACTATGTTCATTTACTACTGTGTATTGTGTTACTAATTTTCCCACTGATTCACTTCTCTAATTCTTAGTCAGAACCATATTGTTGTGATGATTACTACTTCTGTAATACATTTGAGATCTGGAACTGCTAAGCCATCTTTCCTCATATTTTTAAAAATGGATTTTCTTGATATTCTTGACTTTTTCTTCTTCCAGATAAATTTTGTTACCCTAGATATTGTGTAGTAAGATTCAGAATAGGATGGAGGCTGAAACTAAGACTCTATTCAGCTCACAGGTTAAGTGCCATGCAGCTACTACTTGCTTCTAAATTTGATCCTCACTGAGTACTTAGTCTAGGGCTGATAATTGCTATTTACCTTAGAATGCCACCTTATGTGTAATTCCCTCCCTCAATCTGCCCTTGATTTATAACCCAGAACTGGGTAATAGATAAAAGAGTTGCCAGCTGGCCTTTATTCCTATATTCTGCATGTAGTTGGAGTCCTTTTTTGGGACTGTGACCTCTTTTTACTCTGGTACACAGTATGATCCTCTTTCAGTTTCTGCACAATATAATACTTGATATAGGGTGCTCTTGTCCCCACTTTCTACATAGTTATTCCTGACGTGGGTTGGAAATATCATTCACTGTGATTTCTTCCTTATATTTGCCAATTAGATTTCAATCTAATTTGTTTTCTAGATCTTTACAGAGAAATTGTGTTAAGGATCTTGGCTGTACTTTTTTCCTGCTATTTCACCATCTTGACTCTGCCTCTAATTGGAGTGAATGTCACAAATTCTTAAGTTCCAATTCCAGTTCTACAACTTCCATGAATTTTTTTTTAATTTTAAACCCTTAACTTCTGTGTATTGACTTATAGGTGGAAGATTGGTAAGGGTAGCCAATGGGGGTCAAGTGACTTGCCCAGGGTCACATAGCTGGGAAGTGTCTGAGGCCGGACCTGAACCTGGGACCTCCTGTCTCTAGGCCTGGCTCTCAATCCACTGAGCTACCCAGCTGCCCCCTCCATGAATTTTTTTAATCTATTCTAATAAACACAAACACTTCCCTTTATGGATCTCCTAGTGTAATGGTATCAAACAGTTTATTATTCAATTTCTCTTGATTTCATTTGACTTTCTCTTGTCTGCCCAACCCACATGTTCCTTAGAAAGTAGGGAAAATATCATTAATCCTTCACATTTCCCGGCATGGGACAGAGAACATAAAAGTTGTTTTGTTTTGTTTTTTTGACTCTTATTTTTTTAGAAAAATTTTCCATGGTCACATCATTACTAATCTTTCTCTCCTCTCCACCTCCCAACACCCCTATGCTGACACACATTTCCATTGGGTTTTTCATGTGTCATTGATCAAGACCTATTTCCACATTATTGATAGTTACACTGGAGTGGTCGTTTAGAGTCAACATCCCAAATCATATCTGCATCAACCCATGTGTTCAAAAAGTTGTTTTTCTTCTGTGTTTCTGCTCCCACAGTTCTTCCTCTAAATGTGAATAGTGTTCTTACTTATAAGTCACTCAGAATTGTCTGGGATCATTGCATTTCTGCTAGTAGAGAAGTCCTCTGTGTAAATGTTCTCCTGGTTCTGCTCCTTTCACTCTGTATCAATTCCTAGAGGTCTTTCCAGTTCACATGGAATTCCTCCAGTTCATTATTCCTTTGAGCACAATAGTATTCCATCACCAGAAGATACCATAATTTGTTCAGCCATTCCCCAATTGAAGGGCATATCTTCATTTTCAAGCTTTTTGCCACTACAAAGAGTGCGGCTATAAATATTTTTGTACATGTATTTTTCCTAGGAATATAAAAGTTTTGAGGGAATTTTTTTTCATTATTTTTCATTTATTTTTATTTATTTTATTTTTAGGTATTTTTTTAATTTTTAGAAAAAATTTTTCCATGATTCCATGATTCATGTTCTTGCTCTCTCCCCTGCTGTCCCCCCCACCATAGCCAATGTGCATTTCCACTGGTTTTTTCATGTGTTCAATTTGTTCAAGCCATTCCCCAATTGATGGCATACCCTCATTTCCAGTTTTTTGCCACCACAAAGAACATGGCTATAAATATTTTCATACAAGTCTTTTTCTCTATGATCTCTTTGGGGTACAAACCCAGCAATGATATGGCTAGATCAAAGGGAAGGCAGTCTTTTAGTGCTCTTTGGGCATATTTCCAAATTGCCATCCCGAATGGTTGGATCAATTCACAACTCCACTAGCAGTGCATTAATGTCTCAATTTTGCCACATCCCCTCCAAAATTCATTACTCTACCCTACTGTCATTTTAGCTAGTCTACTGGGTGTGAGGTGATACCTCAGAGTTGTTTTGATTTGCATTTCTCTAATTATTAGAGATTTAGAGCACTTTCTCATGTGCTTGTTGATAGTTTTGATTTCTTCATCTGAAAATTGCCTATTCATGTCCCTTGCTCATTTATTGATTGGAGAATGGCTTGATTTTTGTACAATTGATTTAGTTCCTTGTATATTTGACTAATTAGTCCTTTGTCAGAGTTTTTTGTTATAAAGGTTTTTTTTCCCCAGTTTGTTGTTTCCCTTCTGATTTTAGTTGCATTGTTTTTGTTTGTATACAACTTTTTTAATTTAATGTAATTGAAATTATTTATTTTACATTTTGTAATTTTTTCTAACTCTTGTTTGGTTTTAAAAAATTTTTCCTTCCTAGAAATCTGACAAGTATCTTATTCTATGCTCGTCTAATTTTCTTATAGTTTTAAGGGAATGTTTATTGTATGATATGATCCTCGACAGTCTTTCTTTTTTTTATACAGGTTCCATGCAGGTTCCAGTTTATTTTGTAGAAGTTAACATGCTTGTCATAGGAATGATTTAGAAGATAAATTAATTAATTTCAGCACCTGTTCAGTAGATTTTAAAAACTAATTTCTTCCAAAATTAGCCTGTCTCTCTCCTTTCTATAGAAATCATAGAAATGTTCAAATTTACCCTGGCACTGACCAACAGTTTATGTTTCCAAAGAATTTCCAGGATTCTGTCTTCTAGGTTCATATTGAAGAACATTGTGTGTCATAATTGCATTATGTATCAGTAAATTAGAGAACCCAAGTGTCTTTTCCAATATGCCAAGCATTGAATCCTAGATATCCTTGAAGTCTCAAGGCTTCCATAGTTTTATTTCAGTTTTCACATTGTAGTTTTTAATTAAAAGCTTCTCAAGAATTATTATTTGGCTGTAAGAATATAGTGAGAATTATGACCATTTTCAGGTGAAAATCAAAGCAAGACTTGTTCCACTGCATTTCTAGAGTTGGGCTGAATATAAAAATTGTTTTTCAATCCAGGCTTTTTAGGTAAAGGTACTAACTTAGGAAAATCTTGATTTTTTTCTATTTCATTCAAGATTACCCTTGAGTTAAAATAATTTTTGGAAAATGAACAATCTGAACTTCCACAGACTAAGTCATAACTCAACAAGCTTTTCTTTTACAGGTGCACTGACTATATTTATCCAAAGCATCACTTTTTTTGAGACTGGATCTTTTTAGCTTACCCAGACTGGAAGTACAATGGCCACTCACAGACCTGACCCTGCTGCCAAAACTACCTCAGAAGTCTGACCCCTTCATTTGCAACCCATACTGGTTCACTCCTTTTTAGGCAGATTGATGACCTGTCCTCCTGTATTCTTGGATGGCCTACTGCATTGTGTCTATAATTAGTATAGAAAATCAATCTGCTTAACACAACTTGGAACTCTCAGACTCAAATAATCTACCATCCTCAATTTTCTTAGGAGCGGGAATTATAGACTAGCGTCACCATACTTGGCCATGGGGTGATTTCTGTGTAACTATAAATCAGAGAGTAATTTACATGTTACAGGCTGGATATTCAGAAAAATTATTAACTTGAATATTTTTATTTTATATCTCTTTTTTCTTCTTTGGGCACTTATTCACTCAATAAATATTAATTAAAACCTTAATGTATAAAGAGTTCTAAAGAAGACACAAATTTTAAATAAGACATCATCCCTGCTCTCAAGGAGATTTTAGTTTTATTTGGGGAAAAGACATAAACACAGATATCTATAATACATAAATAAAATGTGGTAAATGTATTATAGGTACACAGAACAAAATTCAGGGTGACTTAACAAAGGTAATAAAGGAAGACTTCATAAAGGAATTGGCTTTTGGGAAGGTCTTTATCAGCAGAGTAATCATTCATCAGTTGTATAAGCGATTATATTCCATGAACTCTGAGAGATGGAAGTGCCTCATGTAATGGGGATAATTTGAGAAAAGGTGTGTGGAATAAGGGAATTTGAAAGGAGGTTGTCAGAGACTTGTTAAGTAGGTAATCTAGGTTACAGGTAGGTTGGGATTAAGGAGATTCAGGATATAATAGGGCTGAAGTCAGGAGTATAACACAGAAGGGAAACAGAGATCTTCAGGGAGAGGAGAAATTAAACCAAACAGACAAACAGCAGGCTTTACAGACTGGGACTTAGACTCAAACACAGGCTGAGGGAAATAGACTAAACTGAAATTAACAAACAGGCTTTAGTTAATTTCACAGGAAGGGACTTGTTTTGAAGTTACACCTTCCTTCAAGATGGATACCCGGCTTCCCTTCAAGCCCAGAGTATGTTGGTTCTTCCCCTCTTCTACTCTCTCTTAATAACTAACAGACAATTATACTAATAGGTCTGTTGAAACAACAAAAGGGTTTATTATCTTTAAAGGATGATGTGTCAGGAAAGTGGATCAAAGGAAAGCCCTAACAGTTGTCTCAGGAACCTCAGGTGGGGAAGGGAGACAGAGATGGAGTCTGAGTAAGGACCAGCCTTTAACTCAACTTACAAAATAAATGCTATCTAAAGGGAATAAATGATGATTGACTAGTTTCTTTATATCTAATACTGTCAAATAACAATTAACCCTTCACAGATGTGAACTCCTCTCTAATTATTCTCCTTATTAACTCCACAGACATATAAGGTAAGGGAGGGAAGGTAGGAATAATATTAGGGAAAGAAGATATAAAAGGTTTATCCAAAATAATAATTTCTTAAGTAAATATATCAAAGCTAGGCTAAATTTCAATACTACAGCTAGGTAAGGAAGCAGCTCGGCTGATCAGACAACCTCCCTCCACGGGACACCCTAATCAACTGTCTTTTCCTCAAGATTCCAAACTCCTAACAGCTTTTGGAACTCAGCCAAAGCTTGAAAAAACTATATGACCCCTTCTCTATACTACACTCAGAGACCATCATGTTCAACCTGTACCTAAATAAGAATACCTTCTGCTACAATCAATTAATCAATCAACTAATACTAATTAAATGCCTGCAATGTACCGAGCTATAAGCTACATGCTGGAAGTAATCAGGCTTCGAATCCCTTCTGTAACACACAAATGGTTATCCATCTTTTGCTTCTTACATACTTAATAAAATACAGTATAGTGTAAAGAGATGCTTCTGAGACAGGCATTGCTCAGAGATATGGTTTAATTCCTGACCCCTGCAATGAAATGAATATCACAACAGTCACTTGAATTCCTTTGGTTTCCCAGTGCATATGCAAAGTTCTCTTTACACTATACTGTATTTTATTAAGTGTGTAAGAGTATTATATCTAAAAATCAATGTATGTATCTTAATTAATATCTTTTATTGCTAAAAATGCTAATCATTATCTGAACCCTCAGAGAGTCATAATCTTTTTGCTAGTGGAGAGTAAATAAGAAGACAAGGATGTTTGCTACATAGATTGACCTTTCACTTGGACACTTAGAGATCATTGTTGGGATATTAATTGCCTAATTTCAATATTATTGTGTCTGAGGAAAAAGAGAGAGAGAGAGAGAGAAAGAGAGAGAGAGAGAGAGACAGAGATGGGACAGCAGGTTAATTGAGCAGTCAGAACATATATCACACTTATAAATTAAGTTCATAGTCTTACATGGCATACTTCTTGATGTCTCAAAACAATTACCATAGTAACATAAAAAAATCAATGATCACAGATCTCCATAACAGATATAATAAAATGAAAAAGTTTGAAATATTGGGAGAATGACCAAAATGTGACACAGAGACCCAATGTGAGCACATGCTGTTAGAAAAATTGTGCCAATAGACTTGTTTGTCACAGGGTATAAACCTTCAGTTTTAAGAAAAAGATCAATATCTGCAAACCTAAATAAAATGAAGCATAATAGAATGGAGTATGCCTATATATGCATAGAATGTTACCAGCAATAAAGCAAAGTTTAATCCATATTTTTTTGAAAACCTATATCTTTTGTCTTAGAATGAATTCTAATTATGAGTTCTACATTAGAAGGGCTAGGCAATTAGAGTTTAGTGACTTGCCCAGGGTGGCAGAGTTAGGAAGTAACTGAGGCTAGATTTAAACCCAGGACCTCCCATCTATAGGCCTGGCTCTCTATCCACTGAGCCTGTCTCCATATTTATTAAAGTTTGCATGAAAACCAATTGATTTGTATTTGGGAATTGAGAATAATGAAGATGACAGAGAAATTCATAGCCAGTAATATCTCTATTAAGGAATAGACCTAAGAGATTTGTTGCCTAAATGGACTTAAAAAACACTAATAAAATATATGACTATACAATGAATGATTCAGCTAGCTATGATGTTTATATAGGTGAGAATACACAAGATAGAAAACCAGTGGATGGCTATACCCTACCCTGTTGCAAAAAGAATGGGCAACTTGCCAGGTACAAAGTAACCCCAGAGAATGCTCAAAGCAGTGCAAAAATATTTCAGCAATCCTAATGAGTTCTCAGTCAGCAATGAAAGTCACCTAAATAGATTTGGAAGAAAATAATCTAAGTTATTGTAAGAAGACTGACAAAACTAGATAAAAACTCAGAAAATTATTATACTGGCAAGGATAAAATTGAATATTTTTAACTCTTCTTGCCCTCACCCCTCCTCTTTTTCATAGTGAAAAACAAATGTATCTCATTCACAGGAGGTTGCCAGTTCAGATTCAGGAAGGATTAAGTTTAGAGATGATTTGCCTTGATATCTTCATTGTAGGGAGAAAAAAAGAGTACATGTATAAAGAACTATGATTGCCATTCTGAGCTATTTATGAGTTCATATTTACCATCATGTGATATTAATAATCATCCCTTTATAAATTTCAGAACTCAGTGTCAGTGATTAGACAAATATGATACTAAACTAAACCTCTCCAAAACAGAATTCATATTTTCCCATAATCCCTCCTCCTTTTCTATCTTTTTTTATAGAAGGCAACACAATTCTCACATTCCCTCAACCTCACAACCCAGCAGCCATCCTTGCTTTCTCATTCTCTCTCATCACCCATCTTCATCCAAACTCTTGCCAAGGATGGCCATTTCACCTTGAAAAATATCCTTCCTTTTCTTCATCACTTTATGTTGGGACTATAATAATAGCCTACTACTATATCTGCCTGCTTCACATCTCTCCCTACTACAATTTATTCCTCATTCAATCACCAAAGGGACTTTCCTAACATGTAGATGCAACCATGTCACTCCACTACACAATAATCTCCAGTGACTCTCTAGCATCTCCAGGGTCAAATATAAAATGATCTTATTAATATACATAGATTTTTTTTTACATTAGTCTCATCCTACTTTCCCAGTCTTCATATTCTCAGCCAACTGCTCTTCAACCAAGTGACATTCAACACTTGACTGTTCTAAGAAAGTGCATTCCATCTCTGCTACAGGAATTTTCTGTCTCTCTTCATGACTGAAATGCTCTATCTCTTCAACTCCAACTACTGACCTCCCTGCTTTCCTTGAAGTTCCAACTAAGATCCCATTTTTTTGCAGGAAACCTTTCTTAACCCCTCTTCATTTTACTTTCTTCCCCCTTAATTATTTCTTATTTATCCTGTATATAGTTTGCTTTGGAAATATTTGTTTATATTTTGTTTCCCCCATTAGTGTATAAGCTCCTTGAGGGCAGGAATTGTGTTTTGTCTTTTTGTATCCCCAGAGCTTAGCACAGTGCTTGGCACATAGTCAGTGCTTAATGAATGTTTGTATATCAGAATAGATTATTTATTGAACTATACATAAATCATAATAATGTCTCTATTTTTACTATTTTGCATACAATCATATTTTGCCTTTATGCCATTCAGTTTTGTTATTGAAAGATGTTTTCATACAGTAAAACTTTGATCTACATGCTTCTAAATAATCATTATGTATTTTTTAAATTTACATATGTATTACAAAATGTGTACTATTGCCATATTTGTAAATACGGGAGCATTGCATGCAAATTATGCTTTTAATTCTTTACATGCTATCTAATTGCATATATATATATATATATATGCAAAGAGAGAAAGAAATGTGAGTCTTCTGCTACCTTAGTATTGCCTGCTACATAATTTTAGCATAATAGAATCACTCCCAGCCTTTGTCTAGGTAGACTCCATTACCCTTGATTCTCTTTTTTAAAAACATTTTTACTTATAAGTGATGGATCCCTGGGAGATAGTAGGGAAAGGGATATAGATTGAATTGTAGGTGATATAAATACAAAAGATAGCCATAAACCTAGTTTTTAAAGAATAAAAGAAATACATAGAAATCAGCTTGAGGAGAAATAAATTATTCTTAGAGAAAAGCAGCCCCTCAGGTAAAAAGTGCTTTAGGAGAGACATAAGAAATTCTGAGAGAACTGGAGAGAAAACATACCCCTCAGCAAAAATATTGGCCGATAGTAAAGTTGGCTACAATGATGTGTTCCTCAGCAGCTGATTTACACAGAACTGTTTTTAGGATGTGGAAGTTTATTGTTGGGAAACATCTGTATCAAAGAACTGCTTTGAGGCTCTGGTATATTATTTTTGTGTCAGAGTGGTATGATTGAATGGAGTACCCACACTGATGAGTTCACAGATTCATTGGAATATTTTAGTATCTTAAATATAAAGGATCATGTTTTAGAGCTAGAAGAAATCATCTAGCCAAATCTCATATTTTCCAAATAAGGAAACTAGTGCTTAGGGAAGTTGTTATATTTAAAGGAGGTCACTAACTATTTGATGTAGTAGAAGATGATGTACAGAGAGGATAGGATGGTACTTCTCCTTTATAACAGTTGCCCAGGCAGGATCCTTCAGGTCAAAGTGGTTTGTTCCTTCAGGACCCACATGAGGTTAATTGATATTATTAAATTGGGCTCTTCAGCTGGGATAACGTTGGTATTCTGACTGTGTTGGTTCCCTTCCCAAATAAGCTTTGGAAACCAACTTAGGAAGGTACTTAAAATTTTATATATATTTGATAAGAAGGATGAGGGTAAAGGATTGAGGTATTAGGAGACCCTACTTAAATTGCTACTAATGAAACTCTCACTGCAAGCAATGAAGAATCAAATGAATAGCTTCCCTCTGGTCCAGCCTGGCCAGGGATAAACCAGAGTAGGTAAATTGCTGGGAATCCTCATCTTCTTCTTCTGTGGATCTTAAGCCTTAACAGTTGAGATATATCCACCCTTTCCACCCTCTTCTTCATCTCCTGGCCACTTCCCGGATACCTCCCAGGCCCTGGGAAACCTAGATAACTAAGATGGTGAAACTCCTAATATCTAGGGGCAGTAGACACCGAGGTGGTGGTCAACTACAGATTGATAATGGTACAGGGAAAACACAGGAGGAGCTTGCAGAATAGTGTTTGCAACTCTCTATCTCCAAGACCAGGATCCACACAATCTCTAGCCTCAGGACAGGAAAAAGACCCAGAACCTCTGCAGGGTTCTCAACTGCCCTCTCTCCTGAGACCTGCATGCCTCTCTGGGAACATTCTATCCAACCGACTTATCTGTCAATCAAAGGTGAACTTCAAGCTTCCAGAGATTCAATATAACAAAGTTAAATGAGTTGTCTGGGTCAAACAGGGGCTAAATGACAATTATAATTTGAATCCAGGTTCTGATTTCAGACTCATTCCAATTTCCATTATATCCTGCTTCTCATCAACTCTATTCCTATCTATTGCAAGGGATTAATTCTAAACTGCTGTTGTTAACCCATTGAAATAATTCATAGTTATTATCATTCAATTCAATCACAAAGTTTTATTAAATGTCTACCATGTGTAATAGGGAATATGGCACAGTAGATGAAGTTTGATCTTTGGACTAGGAACATCTGATTTCAATTCTCATTTCTGACAAGAACTATGAGTGGGACCACAGGTAAAGATATGATTTTTCAGTGTCCCAGTGAATTTAAATAAGATGTCTAAGGTAATAAGTTACAAATGACTTGCTGGTCTGCATTGGTGGAAAGAGTTCCATACCAGGAATTCCCTACACCAATAGAATTACATGTTCAGATCAAAGGTAAAAAAAATCAAATAAGGAATTATGCTAGTGACCCAGGATAGAAAGAGCAAATAGTGACCATTAAATATCAAGGAGTCAACATTCTATTGGGCATAACCACATGGAGAAATGTATAGATCAAAGGTAATTAAGGAGGGAGAAAACAGTAACAATTAGAGAAAAGGGGATGGGAAGGGAAGGGAAAGGAGGAGATGTTTCATGTACAAAGTAGATTCTAAGCTTGAAGAAAGACATAAATTTTGAGAGGTATAAATGAGAAGTTGAGATTGGAACCCAGGTCTCCTTACTTTAACCTTGAGGTATTTCTATTGCAATCTTTCACAGAAATGCCTGTAACTCATTGGTCTTTTCTATATTGTGGCATACCGTATTTTCAAAATAATCCAATAAAAATGCAAAATATGTTCATCAAACAAACCTTTTAAAATATATACTTTTAGAAATTAGGGATAGAAAATTATTACATTCCTTGAGTGAGCAATGGGAACAGGGAAGAAACATGTGGGAGCCTATAATTCCTAAGACCTACTTAGCAAAACACAAATAATTTAATAGTAACAAGCCTAGGTTCCCAGAGTAGATCATTTCCATTTCTACTACTGGCAAGAATTATTTAGAAACATTTTAAATTTCATTAAGCTCTTCCCAGCTTGGTATTTCCCCATCCTTAATGGCCAAACATAAGAAAGACTTGGATGAACAACAAAGCCAGGACACAATCCCACTCATCCTTCCAGCAGACCAGCCTTCGCTCATAGGAAATGACATCATAATGACCCAAACTACCATATCTGATCACATTTCCAGTTATAGAGAGCAAGTTTCCTGTCTCATAGAGTTTTAATTCAGATGTCCAAAGTTTATTTGCAGTTGATCAGTATTGGTAACACTAACAGCAAGGTCAGGATATAGACTGAAATTATCAAAAGGAAGTCTATATACTCTCATCAAAAATAGCTCATTTTCTTCTTTTCTTTCAGTACCTACAAAGGAGATATTTACTTATTTGTAACCTATATAGCCAAAATAGAAAAGAAACTGAGACATTAGGCATCAGGAAGACCTGAATTCAAAACTATCCTGAGACACTTACTAATTGTGTGACCTAGGACAAGTCACTTAGCACTGTGTGCCTCAGTTTCTTCATTAGTAAAATGATCTTGAAAAGGAAATGGCAAACCACTACAGTATCACTGACAAGAAAACCCTAAATGAAAGGATCATGAAGAGTTGGACATGAATAAAATGACTGGAAAACAGCAATAGCATATATGAATATGTAAGTATGCATGTGTACACACACACACACATATATAGATAGATCTATCACTATATGTTATCCACCTATCTCCTATCTAGCTATCATTTATCTACCATCTATCATTTATCATATGTATCTATTTTCATCTATTAATCTTTTCTGTATATCCATATATTCCTCTATCCACCTATCCATTATTTTATTTCTATTACTTATCATCTCTTTCATCTATCATCTTTTCATCACCTATTTCTCTTCTATTTATCTATTAATCATTTATCTATCAATTTATTTCTTTAGCCTATTATCTCTATATCCATCTTTCTACCACTTATTATCTATCATCTCTCTGTCTATAATCTAACTGTCTCTCCATCCATCCATCCATCCATCCATCCATTTATCCATTGGTCCATTTGACCATTTATCTATCTGTCTATCCATCCATCCATCCATTCATCCACCTCTCTCTCTCTCTCTCTCTCTCTCTCTCTCTCTCTCTCTCTCTCTCTCATATATCTCACAGAAAGTAAGCTCTTTGGAGCCAGGTCCTATTCCTTTTATATACCAGCATCCTAGTCCAGTAGCTGACCTTGTACTAAGCTCTTAAGAGATGGTTGTTGCTAGCCTGCGATGGATAGGGCCTGAAATTAAGCACAACACTTTTAGAACAGGGTAGGGCTGTTTAACTAATGGAAGCAGTAGTGTTGGAGGATACCGTTCTAGTTTAAAGAATATGGCTGCTAGGAAGAAGACATCATTGGAGACTGGAGAGAGGCACATTTCAATTATGTTTTTTTTTTATTTTCCTAATTTTTCAGACACTGTGCTATATCTATGAGACTCAAAGTGTATTTCTGTTGCTTAGAAGAAATAAGCCAAGGACTAAAGGAATTAGGAAGAGGGCTTGTTCCTTTGAAGACTTCTCTGTACTAAAAGCAATAATTAATCAGAGCTTTTCCTCATGTGAAAGAGATTCTGTTTCTTCTAGGAAAGTGGGGAAAGAGCAGAAAGGGAAAGCACAGGTCTTGCAATCCATAGGACCTAAAGAATTCTATTTCTCAGGTTCTGCCTCCCTCCTCAGTCTGGCTCTGCTCTCAGAGATATCCATTATTGCATGTTATTTCTTCCTGGTATCTGCTTCCTAAGCAAAGAAGCTTCTTCCTCATTCTCAAGAAAGACCTACATGGAGATTGATACATGAGATGCCTCTAAGAGATATGTCTCTGAAGTAATCTTTTGAAAATGTCTAAAATATTATTTGGAGGCAGATGTATGGCTCAGTGGAAAGAACCAGTCCTAGAGACAGGAGGTCCTGGGTTCAAATATGGCATCAGATACTTCCCAGTTGTATGACCCTGGGCAAGTCACTTAACACCCATTGCCTAGCCCTTACCACTCTTCTGCCTTAGAACCAATACATAGTAGTGATTCTAAGATGGAAGGTAAAGGTTTTAAAAAATTAAGATACAATAAAATATTATTTGGAAATAAAGCTACCTGTGGGGAAACATAAAAAACCCACTAAACCTTCTAGGGCTAGTCTGAAATTTAAGCACTGGGTGAGCTTTCTAACATATTTCTGTTTTCTGTAACATTTGTATGTGTGTCTAAATAGGGTGTCTCTTTATATATTTATATATATGTAACATGTATATATAATGTATATAGTATATATATACATACACATAATATACCACATTATTCTCATATGCACATATGATTTATATGTGTAGATACCTTATATATATAATTATAATATAACTATATAGCCTATATAATATATAAACATACTTTATATAAAATATATATACATATCAGATAAGGTCTTACTCAAACAATTTAATTAAATTTATAATACATTTATTTATTTTTAAAATTGTATTTTTTTAAAACTTTTACCTTCTATCTTAGAACTGATACTTAGTATCAGTTCCAAAGCAGAAGAGTGGAAAGGGCTAGGCAATTAGTATCATGAGACTTGCCCAGGGTCACATAGCTAGGAAGTTTCTGAGGCCTGATTTGATTTGAACTCAGAACTTCCCATCTCCAGGACTGGTTCTCTATCCACTGGGATACCCAGCTGCCCCTCACAGTACATTTTATTAATATTTATTTAAAAGATAAAATAGAACAATCCTTTTAAATATTCTTGATTTACTTGCTGGAAATATATTTTGCTTTTATGAGTTTTCTTAGTTAATTATACACATGATATAAATAAAACTATTGGTTTAAATGATAGCATATGATTTTAAAATTAGGGTTTTATGTCATTGACAACTTTTCCTCTATATCTACAGATTTTATTTTCAAACCATTAGAAAAAATTTTGATCAGTAACTAGTCCATTCAGCCTCTCTTATAAAACTTAAGTTGCTTAGTAAACTAGCCATAACTTTTTTCTTTTCTTTATTGGAATTTGAAATCTATAATTCAGCTGATACATGTAATTAATAAACTAATCAAAGTGAGTTTTAAATTTTTATTGGTAGCTGGAGACTCAATATTTGAAATGCACTAAGCATCCTTACTTCTTAAATATAAGAGCAATAACATTTCAATTTCCATACAGTCTTCAGGTAGTTCACCAATATCCTTAAGAGATGTGACTTTGTGTAAAAGGATGTAAGATTTGATTGTCATAGGCTAAAATTAACCAAAATGAAAACAAAATATGGAAGGCACTGAGCTAGACCCTAAAGAAAAGCAAAATTAACACCCTAAATAAAAGCAAAAATTAAATCTAATTATCTCCAATACATGCTGCTAAAGGAATCTTTCCTTAAGGTCAAGTCTAACAGTCTGACTTAAAGAAAAAAAATTTCTCTTTACCAAAGTAAGGTAGTTTCTACCTCACCTTGCAAATATACTGCATCTTACTAGGAGGACATGCCTTTATTTGCACTGATCACTCATTCTCAGCTTTTTTGAGCTTAGAATTCCATTTTAGCATCAAAATGTCTTTCATTCCTTCAGATAAAAAGAGTTGTGTTATTTACATTATATGTGTATATGCATTTATATATGTGTGTATTTACATTTATTTACCCAGTTACTTACATGTTGGTGACCCTAATAGAATATACTTATAAAATATGTTCTGTAGTTATTTTATTTTTAATTTAATTTTAGTTTAGATTTTTTCCCAGTTATGTGTAAAAATCTTCCAACATTTTAAAAAGAATTTCCAATTATGATTACTGTCTTTTATTTTCCATCCTATTCTCCTATTCCACACCTGGTTTATCCTTTTCTTTCTCTTTTCATTTTTTCTATCCTCAACAGTTTTTAGCTTCTGACCACCATATCCTCAATTTGCCTCTTTTCTTTCCCTTCCTACTTTCCTGTAAGGTAAGATAGATTTTTATATTCAATTGATTGTGTATGTTCTTCCCTCTTTGAGCCCATTCCAATGAGAGTAAGGTTAAAGTGCTTCCCTTCCCATCCCACCCCTATCTTTCTCTCCACTGTAAAAGCTCTTTTATATGAGATAATCTACCCTATTTTATTTCTCCCTTCCACCTTCTCCCAATGCATTCCTCTATCTCATCCCTTCATTTTATTTTTTATATCATCTCAACAAATCCAACTCACACCCTTACCCTCTGTCTATGTATACTATTTCTAACTGTCCCAATAATGATAATGTTCATAGGAATCATTTTTCCATATAGATATGTAAACAGTTTAATCTTATTGAATGTCTTTTGATTTCTCATTCCCATTTACTTTTTTATGCTTTTCTTGAGTCTTTTGTTGGAGAGTCAAATTTTCCATTCAGCTCTGGTCTTTTCATCAGGAATGTTTGAAAGACCTCTATTTCATTGAATATCCATTTCCCCCAGAAGGATTAACACAATTTTTCAGAGTAAATGATTCCTGGTTGGAATCCTAGCTCCTTTGCTCTCTGGAATATCATATTCCAGACTCTTTTCTCCTTTAATGTAGAAGCTACAAAATTGTGTGTTATTATGACCATGGCTCCATTATATTTGAATTGTTTCTTTTTGTCTGCATGTAATATTTTCTTTTTGACACAGGAGTTCTGGTATTTGGCTACCATATTCTTAGGAGTCTCTTTTGGGATCTCTTTCAGGACTCAATCAGTGAATTCTTTTAATTTTTATTTTATCCCATTGTTCTGGAATATCAGGGCAGGCTTCCTTGATAATTTCTTGAAAGGTGATGTTTAATCTCTTTTTTTGGTTAGACTAATAATTCTCAAATTGTCTCTCCTGGATCTATTTTTTTAGGCCAGTTGTTTTTTCCAGTGAAATATTTTATATTTTCTTCTATTTGGGATGATTGTTTCTTGATGTTTCATGAAGTCATTAGCTTTCTCTCACCCAACTGTAATTTTTATAAACATTATTTTCTTAAGTGAACTTTTGTGCCTTCTTTTCCATTTGGCCAATGCTCCTTTTTAAAGAATTCTTTTCCTTGGTGAATTTTTACACCTCTTTTTCCATATGGCCAACTTCTCTTCAGTGAATTTTTGTATATCTTTCACCAATTGGCCTATTCTAAAGAATTTAATTTTTTGTATTTCCTCCACCAAGCTGTTGACTCTTTTTTTCATAATTTTCCTATATTGCTCTCATTTCCCCCCAAATTTTCTTCTACCACTCTTATTTGATTTTTAAAATTCTTTTTGAGTTCCTCCATTAATTCTTTTTGGATTTGTCAAAAACTCATATTTTTCTTAGAGGGTTTATAATAGCATTATTGACTTCATTTCTTTTTCTGAGTCTGTATTTTGGAGTTTTTCACCGAAATATGTTGAGTTTCAATGATGAGTTTTATTTTCCTTTTTTCTCATTTTTGAGTTTTTTCTTTTAACTTAAAAAATCTGTTAAAATAGGACTTTATTCTTGTGGTGAAGGGAGCAATGTTGCAAGTTTCATGTTCTTTGTGCAGTGGCCTTTAGAGCTCTCATCTATGGGCAACCACAAGTTCTCTTCTGCCTTGGAACTGTAATCAGGATGCCCCTATATCCACAAATAATAGTATATGCTATTTATTCTCTTCACCCTAAAATTTTGCCCCAGGATGGTGACCTGAATCTACTGATGGGTAATGTAAAAGGAGTCTTTCACCCAGAGTCAGCTTTAGCAGAGGGACCAATGTAATTTCCTTCTAAGCAGTTATCTGACCCCTCTCCTTTACCAAATTTATCTGGGAACTCCAGAAGCCTTTTCTGATGATTCAGCTACTCCTCAGGCCTGTTGTAAGAGTGAGGCCTACCTTGGATATCTTTAGATGCATTTCTCCTCTAGTGAAATAGATCTTTTGTGCTGGCCTTCTAAGTTGCGTAAGACTGAAAATTAATCTCACCCCATCTTTTTGGGGTTTAAACTGTTCCAGAATCCATTTTGAGGTATTAAATCATAGTTGCTTGGAGGGTAATTTGGTAGCAATCAAATTGATCTCTGTACCCTTTTTGCCATATTGTGGTTAGCCCTTGAATATATATTTCTTTTTTTAAAATAAATTTTATTTTTTAGAAAAATACTTTTTTCATTGGTTACATAATTCATTTTCTTATTCTCTCCCCCAACCCCCAAGCCTCCCTTATCCCTGTAGCCAATGTGCATTTCCACTGGTTTCTTCATATGTCATCAATCAAGACTTATTTCCATATTATTGATAGTTGTACTAGGGTAGTCGTTTAGAGTCTACATCCCAAATCATGTCCGCATCAACCCATGTGTTCAAGCAGTTGTTTTTCTTCTGTGTTTCCACTCCTGTAGTTCTCCCTCTGAATGTGGGTAGTGTTCTTTTCCATAAATCCCTCAGACTTGTCCTGGGTCTGCTTTACTGTACTGCATTGCTGCTAGTACAGAAGTCCATTACATTCGATTTTACCACAGTGTATCAGTCTCTGTGTATAAAGTTCTCCTGGCTCTGCTCCTTTCACTCTGCATCAATTCCTGGAGGTCATTCCAGTTCACATGGAATTCCTACAGTTTATTATTCCTTTGAGCACAGAAGTATTCCATCACCAGCATATACCACAATTTGTTCAGCCATTCCCCAATTGAAGGGCATACCCTCATTTTCCAGATTTTTG
Organism: Gracilinanus agilis; assembly: GCF_016433145.1. NCBI lineage: Eukaryota > Metazoa > Chordata > Mammalia > Didelphimorphia > Didelphidae > Gracilinanus > Gracilinanus agilis. The sequence continues at coordinate 46,583,767 of NC_058135.1, forward strand.
CCACCACAAAGAGCATGGATATATATAAAATATATATATAAAAAAGACATGTACCAATATATATATTTCATTTACCCCAAGTCTATTCCACTGATCCTCCCTTCTGTCTCTTAGGCAGTACCATATTGTTTTGATGACTACTGCTTTATAGTATAGTTTAATATCTGGTACTGCTAGGCCCCCTTCCTTCACATTTTTTCATTATTTCCCTTCATATTATTGATTTTTTTTCTTCCAAATTAACTTTTTTATAGTGTTTTTCTAATTCTGTAAAAAAGTTTCTTGGTACTTTGATAGGTATAGCACTAAATAAATAAATTAATTTGGGTAGAATGGTCATTTTTATTATGTTAGCTCATCCTACCCATGAGCAATCAATGTTTTTCCAACTGTTTAGATCTAGTTTTAATTGTTTGGAAAGTGTTTTGTAGTTGTATTCGTATAATTCCTATTTTTGTTTTGGTAGTTAAATTCCTAAATATTTTGTATTGTCTAGGGTGGTTTTAAATGGTGTTTCTCTTTCTACCTCTTGCTGCTGTGATGTGTTAGAAATATATAGAAATGCTGATGATTTATGTGAATTTATTTTGTATCCTGCAACTTTGCTAAAGTTGTTGATTATTTTTACTAACTTTTTAGTTGATTCTATAAGATTTTTTAAAGTAGACCATCATATCATCTGCAAAGAGTGATAGCTTAATCTCCTCATTGCCTATTTTAATACCTTCAATTTTTTTCATCTCTAATTGCTATTGCTAGTGTTTCTAGTACAATGTAAATAACAGAGGTAATAATGAACATCCTTGTTTCATGCCTGATCTTATTGGGAAGGCTTCTAATTTTTCCCCATTGCATATAGTGCTTGTTGATGATATTAGATATATACTGTTTTTTTAGGAAAGATCCTTCTATTCCTATACTTTCTAGTATGTATTCTATTCCATAGAATATATATACACATATATAGTATAGAATATATTCTAGTATATATTCATTAGGCATGGGTATTGTATTTTGTCAAAGGCTTTTTCAGCATCTATTGAGAATCATGTGATTTTTGTTTTTCAGCTTTTTTATATAGTCAGTTATGTGGATGGTTTTCCTAATGTTGAACCATCCTTGCATTCCAGGTATAAATTCCACCTGATCATGATGGATAACCCTCATGCTGAAGTGTTTTTGCTATTACTCTATTAAAGATTTTTGTGTCTATGTTCATTAGGGAGATTGGTCTGTAGTTTTCTTTCTTTGTTTTTGGTCTGCCTGGCTTTGGAATCAGTACCATATTTGTTCCATAAAAGGAATTTGGTAGGAATCCTTCTTTGCTTATTATGCCAAATAATTTGTATAGTATCGGGATTAGTTCTTTGAATATTTGATAGAATTCACTTGTGAATCCATCAGGCCCTTGTGATTTTTTCTTAGGGAGTTCTTTAATGGCTTGTTCAATTTCTTTTTCTGATATTAGATTATTTAATTCTGGGAAGATGGAGGCTTAGATGGAGCAAATCTTAAAACCTGTGCACCCTTTCCACACCGAGATAGAAAACAATGTGCTTCGAGAAGAAAGAGGACCAAATCTAACAATGGGACAGAACAGGGGGAATCCTACTGCTGGATATCTAAAGAGGTACGCCAAGAAAAAGGCTTGAATTTTTGAACTGTTGGGTCTGAGGGTATAGAAGGGGAATCCCAGGACCACTCCCCCACGTGCTTGTGGAGTTTCTAGTGGCCCCTGAAATCTTGGGCAGGAGGTTGGGCACACCGACCTGGAAAGAGTGCCTTGCTGGAGCCAGACTCTGGGAGTTGAACACAGGCACCAGGGAGGTGGCTGGAGGAGAAAGCAAGAGAAACACAGAAAAAATGCTTGGGAGATGGTGGCTTAGATGGAACCAAACTTCAGATTGCCTGGCTTTATCACACCAAGATAGAGAACAAAGGGCTTCAAGAGGAAAGAAAATTGGGTCAAACAGCAGGACAGAGTATGGGGACCCTACTGCTGGATAGCTCAGTGAAAATACTCCATCTTGTTCCCCCACTACTTTTTCTTTTTTTTTTCTCTCAAGGTTTTAGCCTCAGGGCACATTAAGCAATACAGACTAATCCAATCAATACAGGCTGAATCCCATTAATTGGACAGACAAGAAGTCTTCAGAGGGCAGGGAAACTTCAACACCCTTCCTTCATAGACTGCAGAGAAAGTAACTACAGACCTCCATTTCCAGCTGGGGGAAGATCTATCATCAAAGCTCACTAAATCCATCTGCTTAAACTAGCATAACACAGAAGGAAAAAATATGAGTAAACAACAGGAAAAGAGAAAAGAAATGAAAATTGACAGCTTCTTTCCAGGAAGTGAAAAGAGAGCAAATAAAATAGTAGAAGAGGAAGAAACTCCAGGGAATTGGACACAAGCTTTGGAAGATCTCAAAATTCAATTAACTTAAGAACTTCAGGAACTCAAAAGCAATCAAGAGAGGCTGAAGACAATATGAAAAAGGAAATACATGAACTAAAACAATAAAATAAGGTATTAGAAGCCAGAATTGACCAGTTTGAAACCAAAGCAAAGAAGGCAAAAGATGATTTACAAAGAAAATCAGACCAGAAGGAGAAGGATGACCAAAAATCCAGGAATGAAATTCAGTCTTTAAAAAATAGAACTCAACAACTAGAAGCAAATTACTTCACAAGGCAGCAAGAATATATGAGACAAAATTTTAAAAAATGAAAGATTTGAGGAGAATATGAAACACCTATGGTAGACAACAGATGGTAGGATTTTGGTTTCTAATCCACTCTGCTATTTGCTTCCATTTTATGGGTGAGTTCATCCAATTCATTTTCAGAGTTATAATTATAAACTGTGTATTCCCAGACATTTTGATTCTCTCTCCTTGTCCTGACCTTTCTTCTTTTACTATTTACTTCTATACCAGTGTTTTGTTTTTAATTATTTCCCCAACCCCCTCCCTTATTGTACTTCCCTTTCTCCCCTCTCCCTTCTTATTCCCCTCTTATTCTTCTTTAGGGTCTTCTTAAGCTAAATTAGAAATACTAAAAAATCAAAGGAGAAATTAATAAAATTGAAAGTAAAAGAACTATTGAATTAATAAATAAGAGAAAGTTGCTATTTTGAAAAACATAAAATAGAAAAAGTACTGGTAAATCTAATAAAAAAAGGAAAGAAGAAAACCAAATTAACAGTATCGAAGATGAAAAGGGAGATCTCACCTCTAAAGAAGAAGAAATTAAGGCGATCATTACAAACTATTTTGCCCAATTATCTGGCAATAAATATAGCAATCTAGGTGATATGGATGAATATTTACAAAAATATAAATTGCCAAGATTAACAGCAGAAGAAATAGAATACTTAAGTAATTGAATATATATTTCTTGAGGAAAATTGCTTCTATCCCTTTCTTTTCATACCTAGTAATTAACACTATACCTGACACCTAGTAAGTGATCAATAGATCATTAGATACTTATTGTTAACTATTAGGTTCCATTTATTGAAAAAGTACTTGTGATAACTTATATGAAATTGGTTTTACTTGATTATGCATATTTTTACAAGTGTTTATTTTGCTTTTCTTTCTTTGAAGTGAAGAAAGGAAATGAGATGGGAAGAAGAGAATGTAAATTCTTGATAAATAAAGAAATATATACAAATTCCCCTTTTCAGTGACATTCTTTGCCTTTATGTCTCTTTGTGTCTTTATACATATGCACACATGCACTTTTGCATGTGTGTATGTATAAAGACACACACAGACCTCAAGTTTGGAAGAATTGAGTTCAAATTCTGACTCTGAGATGAACTTGGTGTCATCTGAAGAAAGTCACTTAAACTCTCAGAAATTTTCATTTATAAAATAGGAATTATTATCATCTATATTTTGGTCAAAAGAAATAACCTACATAAAGTGCTTTACAAATCTTTTTTTTGTTTTAAACATTTATTAATAATCATTTTTAACATGGTTACATGACTCATGCTCCCACTTTCACCTTCGCCCCCCCTCAATCCCCCCACCCATGGCCAACACACATTTCCACTGGTTTTGTCATGTGTCCTTGATCAAGACCTATTTCCAAATTGTTGTTAGTTGCGTTGGTGTGGTAGTTTCGAGTTTACATCCTCAATCATGCCACCCCAACCCATGTGTTCAAGCAGGTGTTTTTCTTAAATGTTTCCTCTCCTGCAGTCCTTCCTCTGAATGTGGGTAGCGCTCCTTACCATAAATCCCTCAGAATTTTCCTGTGTCATTGCATTACTGCTGGTACAGAGGTCCATTGCATTCCATTTTACCATAGTATATCAGTCTCTGTGTACAGTGTTTTTCTGGCTCTGCTCCTTTAACTCTGCATTCGTTACTGGAGGTCTTTCCAGTTCACCTGGAACTTCTCCAGTTTGTTATTTCTTTTCGCACAATAGTATTCCATCACATACCACAATTTGTTCAGCCATTCCCCAATTGAAGGGCATACCCTCCATTTCCAGTTCTTTGCCACCACAAAAAGCTCAGCTATAAATATTTTCATACAAGTCTATTTATCTATGATCTCTTTGGGGTACAAACCCAACAATGGTATGGCTGGATCAAAGGGCAGGCATTCTTTTATAGCCCTTTGAGCATAGTTCCAAATTGCCAGCCAGAATGGTTGGATCAGCTCACAACTCCACCAGCAATGCATTAATGTCCCAATTTTGCCACATCCCCTCCAGCATTCATTACTCTCCCCTTCTTTCATTTTAGCCAATCTGCTAGGTGTGAGGTGATAACTTAGAGGTGTTTTGATTTACATTTCTCTAATTATTAGAGATTTAGAGCAATTTCTCATGTGCTTATTGATACTTTTGATTTCTTTACCTGAAAATTGCCTATTCATGTCTCTTACCCATTTATCAATTGGGGAATGGCTTGATTTTTTATACAATGTTAAATAATAGAGGTGACAATGGGCATCCTTGTTTCACTCCTGATCTTATTGGGAAGGCTTCTAATTTATCCTCATTGCATATAATGCTTGTTGATGGTTTTAGGTATATACTATTTATTATTTTTAGGAAAGGTCCTTCTATTCCTGTATTTTTCATTGTTTTCAATAGGAATGGATGCTGTATTTTGTCAAAGGCTTTTTCAGCATCTATTGAGATAATCATGTGATTTTTGTTTGATAGGCTGTTGATATGGTCAATTATGTGGATGGTTTCCTAATGTTGAACCATCCTTGCATTCCTGGTATAACTCCCACCTGATCATGGTGGATGATCTTCTTAATTACTTGCTGGAGTCTCTTTGCTAGTATTCTATTTAAGATTTTTGCATCTATGTTCATTAGGGAGATTGGTCTGTAGTTTTCTTTCTCTGTTTTTGATCTCCCTGGCTTTGGAATCAGCACCATATTTGTGTCATAAAAGGAATTTGGTAGGACTCCTTCTTTGCTTATCATATCAAATAATTTGTATAGTATTGGGATTAGTTGCTCTTCGAATATCTGATAGAATTCACTTATGAATCCATCAGGCCCTGGCGATTTTTTCTTAGGGAGTTCTTTGATGGCTTTTCAATTTCTTTTTCTGATATAGCATTATTTAGGTATTCTATTTCTTCTGCTGTTAATCTAGGCAGTTTATATTTTTGTAAATATTAATCAATATCTTCTAAATTGTTATATTTATTGCCATATAATTGGGCGAAATAGTTTTTAATGATTGCCTTAATTTCCCCTTCATTAGAGACGAGGTTTCCCTTTTCATCTTTGATACTGTCAATTGGGTTTTCTTTCCTTTTTTTTAATTAGATTGACCAGTACTTTGTCTATTTTATCTGTTTTTTCAAAGTACCAGCTTTTAGTCTTATTCATTAATTCAATAGTTCTTTCACTTTCGATTTTATTGATTTCTCCCTTGATTTTTAGTATTTCTAATTTAGTTTTCATCTGGGGATTTTTGATTTGCTTGCTTTCTAATTTTTTGAGTTGCATGCCCAATTCATTAAGCTCTGCCCTCCTTAATTTGTTAATATATGCACTCAAGGATATAAATTTCCCCCTGAGTACTACCTTGGCTGCATCCCACAGAGTTTGGTAGGATATCTTATCATTGTCATTCTCTTCAATGAAATTGTTGATTGTTTCTATGATTTCTTCTTTGACAAATTGGTTTTTTGAGAATCATATTATTTAATTTCCAATTAGTTTTTCATTTGCCTGTCCAGGTGCCCTTACTAATTATTATTTTTATTGCATTATGATCTGAGAAGGTTACATTTATTATTTCTGCTCTTTTGCATTTGTTTGCAATGATTCTATGCCCTATTACATGGTCAATCTTTGTGAATGTACCATGTGCAGCTGAAAAGGTGTATTCCTTTTTGTCCCTATTTATTTTTCTCCACATATCAATTAAATCTAATTTTTCTAGGACTTCATTCACCTCTCTTACCTCTTTCTTATTCATTTTTTGGTTTGATTTATCTAGATCCGAAAGAGGAATAATTAGATCCCTCACTATTATGGTTTTATTATCTATTTTCTTCTTGAGCTCTGCCAGTTTCTCCTTTATGAATTTGGATGCTATGCCACTTGGTGCATACATATTAAGCAGTGTTATTTCCTCATTGTTTATACTGCCTTTAATCAGGATGTAATGACCTTCCCTGTCTTTTTTAATCATATCTATTTTTACTTTGGCTATGTCAGAAATCTCAATAGCCACTCCTACCTTCTTTTTCTCATTTGATGCCCAAAAGATTTTGCTCAAGCCCTGGACCTTAAACTTGTGTATGTCCACCCATCTCCTATGTGTTTCTTGTAGACAACATATGGTGGGATTTTGGTTTCTAATCCACTCTGCTATTTGCTTCTGTTTTATGTGAGAGTTCATCCCATTCACATTCAACGTTATAATTATCAGTTGTGCATTTGCTGACATTTTTGTATTTTCCCCTATTCCTACCCCTTCTTCTTAAACTATTTCCTTTTAAACCAGTGGTTTACTATTAAGACCCTATCCCTTATCCCCTTTCTTGATTGACTTCCCTTTTTACCCCCTCCCTTGTTATTCCCCTCTTTTCATTTTTAAGGCCTAATAAATTCCCTCCCCCTTCTTCTCCCCTCCCTTTTTTGACTTCCCCACTCCCCTGCTCCCCTTAGTTTATCCCTTCTGACTTTCTCAGTAGGGTTAGATAAGATTTTTGTATCCTAATGGATAGTATAGCTACTCTTCCCTCTCTGGGTTGATTACACTGAGAGTAAGGTTTAAATATTACCTCTTAATGCTCTCTTCCTCTCCTTCTTATAATAGTATTTGTCCCCTCCTCTTCCCATGCCCTCTTTGTGTGTAATAGAGTATCCTATTTTTCTTATTCTCTCAACTTTCTCCTGGTGTCCCCCTCCTTTCATCCTCATCTTTCCCACACCCCATATCTTCTTAGACTATTCAGCACTCCACCCTCTCCCCATAAATCATTCTTCTGACCACTATAATAGTGAATACTTAATAGTGAATAGAGTTCACTACAGAGAATTATATATAACATTTCTCCACATAGGAATACAGATAATTAGATCTTACTGAGGCCCTTAAAAAGGCAAATTTAAAATTTATGAATTTTCTTTCTTTCCCTTCTGTTTCTTATTTACCTTTTCATGTTTCTCTCGATTTTTGTGGTTGGATATCAAACTTTCCATTTAGCCCTGGTCTTTTCTGTGCAAATACTTGGAAATCTTCAATTTTGTTGAATGCCCATACTTTCCCCTGGAAGTATATAGTCAATTTTGATGGATAGTTGATCCGTGGCTGAAGGCCCAGCTCTCTTGCCTTTCTGAATATCGTATTCCAAGCCTTGCGGTCTTTTAGCGTGGAGGCTGCCAGATCCTGTGTGATCCTGATTGGTGCTCCTTGATATTTGAATTGTCTCTTTCTGGCTTCTTGTAAGATTTTTTCTTTTACTTAGAAGCTCTTGAATTTTGCTATAATATTCCTTGGTGTTGTCCTTTCTGGGTTGAGTGTCGAGGGTGATCTATGGATTCTTTCAATGTCTATATTGCCCTCTTGTTGTAGGACTTCAGGGTAATTTTTCTGAATAATTTCTTTTAGTATGGAGTCCAAATTTCTATTAATTTCTCCTTTTTTCAGGGAGACCAATGATTGTCAAATTGTCTCTTCTAGACTGGTTTTCTTCGTCTGTCACTTTGTCAATGAGATATTTCATGTTTCCTTCTATTTTTTCAGTCTTTTGACTTTGTTTTATTTGTTCTTTTTGTCTTGAGAGATCATTAGCTTCTAATTGCTTAATTCTAGCCTTTAGAGACTGGTTTTCCTTTTCAATTTGGTCATTACTGGTCTTCAGTTGACTTGCCTCACTTTCCAATTGCAAAATTCTGCCTTTTAAACTGTTATTTCCTTGCCTGATTTCCTTTTGAGCTATTTCCCATTTCTCTAGCCAAATCTTTTCCAACTTTCTCGTCATCTCAGTTTTGAACTCTTCAAGAGCTTGTGACCAGTTTTCATTATTTTTGGAGGGTCCGGATGCTTGTTTTTTCTCCTCCTCTGTTTGCTCGGTTGACTGGATTTTCTCTGTGTAAAAGTTGTCGAGTCTTAAAGATTTCTTCTTCTTCCCATCGTTAGCCCAGCCCGTTCTCAGCTTTATCCTCGTGCTCAGGATCTGTCTGCGGTCTTTTGGGTCCTGAGGTCTGAGGTCTGGTTTTTCTCAAGGTCAAGCCCCCTGGTGGACCCCCTTGCTTGATCCTCTGCAGGAGGTTCCTTTACAAGTCTCAGGGAGCTGCTTCCACAGTTGTATACCCGTCTGCACTGGTTCCCCACTCAGGTTTTCAGAGCCTTAGCTCGTGCCTCTGTCCATCTCCACCCGTGCCTCTGCCCGCAGCCTGCGCTCTGTGTCAACGCTCAAAGTCCTTGTGTGTTCTTTAGCTTTTTGGGGTCCTAAATCTTGCTGCTCTCAGGAAGAAGCCCTGGAGCTGCCAGTGACTCAATGGGTGCCCCAATCTTGCTCTATTTCTTTTGACCTGGCTTTGGTGCTGTAGGTGGTGTGTGTGTGTGTGGTGGGGCAGGGGTGGTTGCTCAGCCTGCGATTTAGTGAGAGCTGTTTCACCCCTTTATAGCATGGAAATGCCCCGATTCCACGTACCTTCCACACTGCGCCCTGTTGTGGGGTCCCTCTGTTCGACCAGGTTTGTTTTTATGTCCCCTTGAGAAGTCCTGTATATTTCAGTCAGGAGAGGTTAAGAGCTGCTTTTTACTCTGCCGCCATCTTAACCCAGAACCGATGCTTTACAAATCTTAAATGCTCTCTAGAAATGTTTGCTAGTATTATTGTTATTAGACCAGGAACTCAACAGGAAGAGCTTTCCTCATTGGTCATATAAAGACAGAGAACTCCATTGTTTCCTTTACTAATATCTAAGAATACAGAGATATCTATGATTGTCTCAATTGACTGAGAAAGAATCTAGGCTAGGAGAGGGTGCCATCTGAGAAGGGAAGAGAGTGGGAGGAACTCAAAGATGGTACTCCCCCACCCCAAATGAATGAATCTAATAAATGGGTTCTGAATGAGAGCTTAAAGAGCTAACATGAACAATCTCTTTTTAATACTCAGATCTTTAATTTTATTCTTTTATACTTGACCACAATCTCTGAGTGAATGCTAGTTTTTTGTGTAATTTGCAAAATGTTGGGTTACTGGGTTAAATAGCCATTGAAGGGTATGTAGGAGCCAGGGAAAGAAGACAGATCTAAGAAAAGAATGTGATCAATCACTTTGATCCAGATTTCAGGGTTCCACTCAGAGGCTGTCTGAGCAGGCATCAGCCTTCCTTTAAAGGGAAAGCTCTAAGTCCTCTGCCAGGAGTTCTGTGCCCCAGAAAAGCTCCTTAAATGTGTTTATGAGCTTTGCATCCTGTTCTGACCTAATGAGATGGGAAACAATGCGTCAGTTTTGGCTTCTCTTCGTATCTACAGTGCTCATAATGATCCTACTCTTGGCCCTTTCAGAGGAAACAAAACAGAAATGTGTGCTTGGGTCAGATCTCAATTTTCCAAAAGACAGAATAAGTCTCACCATTATCTACCCAGACCCAAATCTCATCTTCATTGTGCCTGATTGGAATGAGATCATTCTTTGAGGTCTGGACAAAAATAATGGGGAGTGTGGGAAGATGCTACCCCAAGCCTGTTGGAGAATTGCCTTTGCATTTCTGTTCTGAATGTCAGATTTGTTCATGAAAGGCATCTTACTAAGCATAATAAGTCACTGAAAACTCAGGATTTCTTGGGGCAGTTTTTGTCCTTTTACTAAGTAAAGGGGATAACATTTAAAATAATTGAGGAAAAAATGGGATTTAAGTGTGATTTTTCTTTGTTTCTATATATGTTCCTCTTAGTTATAGTATCAATCAATGAATGAACAAACATTTATTAGGACCTACTCTTTGTCACATAGTATGCTGACTACTAGAAGGGAACAATGTTACAAAGACAGAAATGAGGAAATCCCTACCATTAAGGAGCTCATATTCCACTGTGGAAAATTAATCATGTTGATAGCTAAATAAGTAAATACAGAGTATATGCAAAATAATTGCATAACAATTTTGAGATAGAAATACTAATACCTGGAACAAATCCTATTTAAGGAGACACCTAAATGGAAATTTGAGAAGAAATCAAAGGATGATAGTGCTAAACATTCCAGAATCTAGAAAAATGGAGAGAAGGCTCTTCATGCATAGGATGGGGAAAGAGGTGTGCTGATGACATGTTCTCAAGTAGATTGTCAAATTTTCAGTGTGAACATTTATACTCCAGAAATAGGCAAATTCTAAAAATCAGGACATGATTATTTTGTTTATTGTCTGGACTCTAGAAAGTGATGGAGAAAATTTCAATACAGATTAAACTTAAAAGTATATTGTGAGTATATTATTCTCCACCCCTTCTAGATAGTTGTTAAACATTTATTAGCGTACTCATGGGGTGGACAGGTGGGTGGGGGATTTGCTGAGTTCCATGGATCATAAAGAATAGAATCAGATCTAAAAATAGTCATCAATTCAATATTAGAGATGTGAGATTAAAATTTAAAAGTCAACAGTAAATGTTGCTACTCATTAAAAATACTTTGCCCATTTGATTTATATTTGGTAGGTCAAGTTTCAAAAGTAGAAACCATATATATTCTAAAAAAATTTGTATGTATCAGAGATTTTTGAGATGTTTGTTTTTTTTTTTAATTCCAAAATTTGAATCTTTAATATAGTAGAATAAATATTTGGGCATTTTATTTTCATGGATAAAAAGAATGGTGGAAATCAAGAGTCTTATTGGGGGAAGTGTGAGGTTTTAAATTGAGATCAATCATTTAAAGAGGAAACAATAAACATTTTTTCCACATATGTTTCATCTTCCAAATAGTCACACCATGTGCCTTTTTTTGGCATCCACCAAAAGGCTTTCAAATGTTGGTATTTCCTGAAGGAGACAAACCAGCATTACTTACTAATACCTCATAGGTTTGGTGGAGATGGGGAGGTAGGCTTGGAAGTAGGGGAGTGTTAGTAAATGTTTAATGACTACCTTTCTTTAATGGAAACACATTTTCAGTTTAATCTATCTTATTACTATTTTCTCCATCACTTTGTTAAGTCTAGAAAAACAACAAAATAATAAACTCAGTCCTGTTTTCCATGTTGGCCAATTTCCAAGGTGTAAATGCTCACATTTAAATGTAACAATCAGGTCTACAGAGCTGGTCCAAGCACCCTTTGGATGGAAGGCACAATATCTCTAAGCATAGCTTTAAAGAGGAATAATAGTACCTGGGGACAACTTCAGTTGAATGGAAGATGATGGAGGGCAGAGGAAAATAAAAATTGAGAAAGGAGATATTGTTTGATATCCACTCTTAAACAAATTTGAAGTTAATTCTCAACAAAACTCTTGAGATTTGAGAATTCTAAGGAACCTGAAGGTCAGAGTATTCAAATGGTCAAAGGTTAATGCAGAAAATAAAATTAAGGGCCTGAACACTGACTTTAACTGCAAAGGAGGGAAGTAGATAGCAGAAAGGATAGAGACATGATGGAGTGAACTTTGAAGGAGATACAGTTTCGGAGTGATGGAGGAAATAAGGAACACAGCAATTCCTTCTTTTGGTTTTGTGGGTTGGAGTTATGAGAGAATAAACTCTTGAAGAAAGCATTAAGAGACAGTATACGGGAAGCTAGGGAGCATAATGGAGAGAGCACAAAGCCTGGTATCTGGAGGACCTGAGTTCAAATCTAGCTTTAGATGCTTCCTAGTTGTGGCAAATCATTTAATCTCATTTGCCTATCCCTTGCCTTCTGTCAGAGTTGTTACTAAGACAGAAGGTAAGGGTCTAAAGTAAAGAGAGAAATAACATGGTACCTTTAAAAGAAAGGTAGATTTCAGTGAGCAACACGAGATGGAGTAAATGTAAAGGGAAGACATCTATCGGAAGGGACAGTTTTTTTTTTCCACAATGGAAAGAGCAATAGATTTGAATCAGGTTTCAAATTCCAACCTTTCTTCTCTTTTAGATGTTTTTCTCTTTGGACTTGAGTGTGTTGATTTATATAATTAGAAGGATGGATTAGAGGACTTCTAAGGTACTTTTCAGGTATATAATTTTATGACCTAGTAGGCTGGAACATTTAACAACATTAGAGGATGATCCAGAGAACACAGGACTAGTCTCATAATAGACATGTGATATTGGCCTCCTTACTATTTCTTACACATGACTTCATCTTTTGCCTCTGAATTGTTTATAGTGGCTGTCCCCATCTTTGTAATACTCTCCATCCTCATCTCTGCTTCCTGGCTTCTTTAAAATCTCTTTTTACTAGTTTTCCTTAATCTTAGTGCCTTAGTATACCTAATAGGCACTTGATAAATTCTTGTTAGCTGAATGTTTTCAGGACACAGGGAAGGGAATAGCACTCTCAAGCAAAAGGTGTGCTTTTTCACTTAAAAAATGAAAAAAGAAAAAAAACAAGCCAGTGAAGGAATGAAACATCAAGACAACAGAATTTTAAGCAGAAGTCTTAGGTGGAAAGTTTTGACTTTAAAGGAAAGTTACAATTTCACTTCAAACATTTTAGGGAATTGTGCCGTAGTGAACCTTAATTATGTTAAGTCTCTCATGCTTAAGTCAGGCAGGATATCACAGTATTATAGATGTGGCAAACCTTTCTCTTCTCTTTTTAAAATTAAGAAACTGTTGTTTTATTTTAGGTCTAGTATTACATTTTGTGGTAGATAACTTTGAGTCAAAGAAGGTCTGGAAAAAAAAAGCTGGAGGAGAAGTTTAGAGAGTCAGGGGATCATAGATATAAAGTTGAAAGGAAACTTAAAAGTCATTTAGCCCAGATCTTTCATCTTGGGGAAGAAGGAAGGTGAGGCTCACCTGAGTAAACTTAGGTGACTTGCTCAAGCTCATGTGGGTAATGAGCTATGTATAAATCTAAAGATTTATACATAGTCACATTACACAGATTTGGGCAACCTTCATCTTCATCAAAAATACCTGACAAATGTCCTTAGGAGTCATTATAACACAGTGGAATTCAACAATGGAAAAAAAAATTGGAGAAGCCTTTTGCACTGTCAAAGATAGATATGAAGAAGATATGTCAAAGAAAATATGAATTCCATAGATACGAAAAAGAAATGTTTCAGATCTACACTAAGGAATACACATATTAAATTAAATATATAAGCAAATAATGAATTATTTGGTGATGTGATAAATGAAGAGGGAATCTGAACAGAGTTTTTGTTAGCACCTATTTCAAAATTCAAGGGCAATGAACACTGAAACTTTGAGAACTGAGGATAAAGATGGATGAGTCATCAGCTATTGATATCAGGATGAAGTAGATATAGCTCTAAAATTAGTATCCAAGAAGACCGGAGTTCAAATCAAAGCTTAGACATTAAATAATTTCATTAGTTTAGGCAAATCATTTAACCTCTATTTCTCTTAGTTACCTCAAATATAAAACAGGAATTAAAAATAGCACCTAACTCTCAAGGTGGTGGTGGTTATTTTATTGGAAACCTTCTATCTTAGAATTTATACTAAGTTTTGATTCCAAGGCAGAAGAATGGTAAGTGCTACACAGTTGGGTTTAAGTGATTTACCTTAGGTCACACAGCTAGGGAGTGTCTGAGGCCACATTTGAACCCAAGACCTCCTGTCTCCAGGCATGGATCTCTATCCACAGAGTTACTTAGTTGTCCCACAAAGTTGTTGTGAGGTTCAAATAACATTTGCAAAGTATTTAGTACAGTGTCTAGCACATAGTAAGTACCATATAAAAGTTTATTATTATTATTATTATTATTATTATTATTATTATTATTAGTGTTAGTCTATATAAAAGGGTTTTCTCAGTCTTAAAGTACTATATAAATATAAGCTATTATCATTAATGACAATGCCTTGTGATTATTATCCTCTTCTAGATGGATAGTGGTTGTATGAGTAGGATCATAGGATTCAGAGACAGAAGGGACATCAAGGTCGTTTAGTTCATACTTTTCATCTTGCCAATGAGAAAACTAACATGTATATACATTAAGAAATTCCCCTAAGCTGACATGGGAAGTGAGGTGGTATTTTAACTCAGATCCTCTGATTTTAGTCTCCACTGTGGAGACAGAAATGGGAAAGTTGGGATATAACTAATATCTAATTTGTAATATGGTAGACCATAGCTCTAGAGTGGGAAAGGACCCCACATGCTATTTAGTCCACATCTCACCTCCATCAGTAGATGAAGAAATTGAGACCAAATGAGATGACTTGCATAAAGATCATATAGGTAGTAAATGGGAGAGTTATATATGAAGCCACATCCTCTTGATTCCAGTCCAGGACTCTTTCTACTGTACTAATGACTATATCCTACATTAAGAGCTATTTCCTCCATCTATTATATTGCCTAATATTAAAGAAGTATTTCACATATATATTTACATGTGCTGAAAAAAATATCTTTGGTTCACACTTATTCTTTAAAGCCCTTTGATCTCCACTAATGACAATCATAGTCCTTCTATAACTTTGTATTCGATATTCTTTGTAAGTTTCTGGGGCCAAAAACTTCATCATCCTATAGCCAACTTCGACACGCACCTTTCCAGTTAACAGACTCACAGACATCATAGTAGTATCCATTCAAAGCTTTTCCTATTTGGAGGGACTTATTCTAGCTTGCATTCCAGAATCTGGGGCCATTTTCACAATAGAATAAGGCATCCTAGTAGGATTTATATAGAGAGAGTTGCAAAAATTTGAGAGCTATGATGAAATTGTTCAGTTGTGTCTTCATGATCTGGTGGACCACGGATGGACCACTGCAAAGACATTGGAGTGATTTAACCAGTTCCACAATGAATACACATAGAGTAACTTGCAAAAAACTCAATTTATCCAAGTTGACAGCAAAACAGAAAGCAGAGAAAGCATACATAGGAAAGTACATACCAGACAACATAGAATGAATGAACTCTCCCATTGGTAGTGAGGCAGCTCAGGTTAACAGAGTTCTAAATTTCACACGGGAGGAAATTCCCCAAAGTCTCTAGCGCAGCAAGCTGGGGACAGGGGGCATGATGGAGACTGCCTGCTCCTCTCATGTTGCATTCTTCCCAGAGTCTTATTCTCCTTTCAGAAACCTGAAATGGAATTAGCATCATCCATCTTCTCTCTCCAAGACGGAGGTCAGAAGCATCTATTGTGACTGAAAAAACTTGAAGTGAAGAGGCTCCAGACATTGAAAAGACAAGTCAGGTTACAGTAGAATATTTTGTACATCAGGTAACAAAGCTCCTAAGCTCAACCAAATTAATCCTGTTTTGGAAGCATGATCATCATCGACTATTTCCTAATAGAAGATATGAGTTCAAATCTTGCCTCAGGCACTTTCTAGCTGTGTGATTTGGGGCAAGTCATTTAACTATGTTTGTCTCAGTTTCCTCACCTGTAAAATGAGCTGGAGAAGGAAATGGTAAATTACTCCAGTGCCTTTGGCAAGAAAACCCCAAAATAATTATGAACAATCAGATATGACTGAAATTACTGAAAAATATACAACCATTTTCTGATGGGACAATGATGACTTTAAAGTGTGATTTGGGGGGCAGCTGGGCGGCTCAGTAGATTGAGAACCAGGTCTAGAGACGGGAGATCCTAGGTTAAAATCTAGCTTCAGATACTTCCTAGCTGTGTGACCCTAGGCAAGTCACTTGACCCCCATTGCCTAGCCCTTACCACTCTTCTGCCTTGGAGCCAATACACGGTATTGACTCCAAGACTGAAGGTATGAGTTCTTACAAAATAAATAAATAAATAAATAAATGAAGTACGATTTGTTCCTTTATTTTGGTTTGAGTAGATGCAATAAGCAAATAGTCTAATTCTGTTCAATACATTGGTGAAATTCTGAAATTCACTTGATATGACTTTCATTATAATAATACTGACTTTGAAAGTATGTGATAGTATTCTTATGTCCAAAATTCCACTGTTAGACCTACAAGTCAAGGAAATCAAGTACAAGAAGACCCATATGAAGTAAAATACTTATAAAAACATTTTTTGTAGCAGTAAAGCAATGAATCAATTCACATTTATTAAGCCTTTATTATGTGCTAGGCATTATGTTATGCAGATGTGATACGATAAAAGGGCAAAAAAAAAGTACCCACTTTCAAGGAGCTCAGTCTCTAAAGAAAAGGGCAACATGCAAACCACCATGACCAAAGAAGATATAATAAATGGGATAAAATGGCAGTAGTCTCCAAGGGAGAACACTAAGATTAAAAAGGCTTGGGAAAGAATTTTTGTAGAAGGTGGAGCTTTGGCAGAGACTTTAGGGAAACAAAGAAATGAAAACACTGATTGACCATTTATGGGAGATGAGCTAAAGAAATTGTGGCTCATCAATCTAGTGGAACATTCTTATTCCATAGGAAATAATGAATAAGAATTCAGAGAAGCATGGGAAGAAGCTTATATGAATCAGTTCACTGTAAAGTACACAGAAGCAGGGCAACAATTTATATAGTGATTACAAAAAATAGAAAGAAAAACAATAATTTAACATCATTTTAATTATAATGAACGTTTAGTCCATCAAGAAGAAATAAGAAAATGTGTCACCCTCCCTTCTCTACATAAGTGGGAGAGTACAAAAAATATTGTATATGAGGCTATAAAATTAATGTGATGGCTTGGTTAGTTTTCCTGAAATGCTTTTTAATTATATTTCTTTCTTTATTATAGGGGTCGACTTTTCAGGTAGGAGTGATATTAGATAGACAGATAGACAGACAAATCAATAGAATAGACAGAAAGACAGAGAGCAGAGACAGAGACAGAGACAGAGAGATAGAGAGACAGATAGACAGACATTAGGGATATCTACCCCAAGCATGTGAAGACTTCCCCTAGTAGATTTGGCAGAGGAGAAGAGTTTGCTCTAATGGACATGAAAATGGCTGAAGCAGGTACTATGCAATATCTATAGTGTGGGTCAGCATTGAGGACACCAAGGTCATCCCCTGAATTCTGGCCCATCAGGATTGTGACTTTTTTTCTTGACTTCAATGACTATGGAAGAGAGAATGCAGCTGACCCCTTTGTGTAATTCTGTCTCACTTTAATTCAATTTACACAAGGCAAGATATGAACTCATGATGTCATTGGTCTACTCCAAAACAAAGGACAACAATAGGCAGGCATGTAAATATATACATTTAAGTGACCCAGATATATACCTATATAAATTTTAAAAAAAGTTTCTTAGAACCAAGCAGGTATTGTCTATTTCTAGTTTCTGTGAATTTTCTTCACCTCATTATTTAATCATTTAGCATGAGAAAGAGCCACATGTTTCTTCTAAAAAACTTATCAGTATCTCTTATTTTTTCCAAAACAAAGTGTTGGAAAACATTAACAGGTATAATAAAAACAAATATATCAATCACTTTAAAAAAAACAAAATATGTGGCTCTTTTCATACTAAATGATCAGAAACTAGAAATATAAAATTCCTACTTAGGATTTCTAAAATACATTTTGAGTGAGGGAAGACACGTGAGAGGGTGGTAATCACTGACTGAGTCATAATGAAGCCCAGACACCATTTTTATAACATATTCAATGCTTTTCAGACTTTTAAACTTTGACAACAGCATATATGTTTTTACAAACCCCAAAATTAGTGGAGAATCAAACTTTTTTTCAGATAATACAGTTCATTTTTTAAAATTATATAGATATTTCATTTACATGTAATAACAAATTTCCATGTAAGTTTTCCAAAGTTATTTGATTCAAATTGTCTCCCTTCCTACCTTCCTTCCCTCCTTCCAAAGCTGGGAAGCACCAATTCATTTTTTAAGTCTCAAATTTTCAGATAGTGCAGAATGACTCAAGTCCCTGCTTCTTTCTGAAGACAGATGCTCATAGGCAGCATGATTCCATAGGATCCATAGTGATGTGGATATTCAGAGAATGAGTGTGAGGTATGACCTTGGTGCTTTTATTTCTTTTGTCACTTAGATCAAGTCACTTAATTTTTTACTGTGGTGTAAGTTCCTCATTAATAAAAAGGGAGTATAACACCTACCTGTCTTGGAAGTGGCTTTACTAATGAAAATTATTACAAAGGCTTTACTAATTAATTGATTTCTATTTAACTATGTATTTATATTATTATTAATTAATCTGCTAATTAAAGAAAATTTAACACTGTCATATCCATGGGTCTTATTGATGCAGCATTCAGTTTGTGTGTATTGTTTCTCCTCCTCCTCTTCTTCTTACTCATAAATACATATAGAAATACATGCACAAAACAACATATATGTATGTATATGTGTATATTTGTGTATGTGTGTATACACCATAGAGATGTATATGTATATATGCACAAACATACACATATGTACTTTGAAGAATTAAAATGGTAGATGACCAAGAAGACAATGGAGAGGTTGAAGTTGCTCAAAGTTACTCATGAATAGCTGAAAGCATAGTATAAATAAAGAATTGTGCTGAAAATTATTTTTGTTTACTTTAAAGACTGGATTTCCTATTGAAGGGGATATGGCAAAATCAGGACACTAATGCATTGCTAGTAGAGTTGTGAATTGATCCAACCATTCTGGAAGGCAATTTGGAACTAACCCCAAAGGGCTTTAAAAGAATGCCTGCCCTTTGATCTAGCAATACCACTATTAGGTTTGCAACCTAAATAAACAATAATGAAAAATGTTAGTACAAAAATATTTATAGCCACACTCTTTGTGGTGGCAAAAAATTGGAAAATGAGGGGATGCCCCTTGATTAAGGAATGGTTGAACAAATTGTGGTATATGATGGGGATGGAATATTACTATGCTATAAGGAATGACGAACTAGATGATTTCTATATGAACTGGAAGAACTTCCAGGAACTGATGCAGGGTGAAATGAGCAGAACCAAGAGAACATTATACATAGAAAGTGAAACACTGAAGAACAACATAATGTAATGGACTTTGCTAATATAAGACAACGCCAAAGGACTTAAGAGAAAGAATGCTGTTCACATCGAGAGCAAGAACTGTAGGAGTAGAAACACAGAAGAGAAACAAATGACTTATATGTTTATATGGATATATGATTGGAAGTTTTGGTTTTGAAAGATTGCTCTGTTGCAAAAATGAATAATATGGACACAGGTATAAGTGATAACATTTGAATAACCCAGTGGAAGTGCTTATTGAATCCAGGAGTGGAGAGAGAAGAAGGGAGGGAAAGAAAATGATATATGTAAACATGGAAAAATATTTTAAAAATAAAAATAAAAATGTTAAACCTCAAGGTTGTTTTATACATATTGAAAGCTATTGATGCCCTTGCCTTCTTTATATCTCTTGGACTCCTGGTCTATATAACCAATGGGCATTTATTGATATTGAAGATTTAGAGTCCTTTCAGAGATCACTTGAGAAAGCAAAGATTACATCAAAGAAGGTGAGGAAGGAAGATCTTAAAATGCATTAGGATGGTGGAGCTAAGATGGTGGCATAGTAGTAGGAGCCTTCTGAATCTCCTTCCAACCAATTGTTGGAGTCTCAAAGAGTCTCAAAAAGATAGAAATCAAAATGGATGAATAAAGGGGCTCTCTCACTGGAAGCAGCCTTAAAGGTAGGCAGTGTTTGAGGTTCCCACTCTATAAGGGGGCAAAACTACACTTATCAAAGCACAACCTGATCACCCCTCCCCCACACCACCTACTGTGCCAGAGTCAGAGTGAGGGCCAAGGTAATCTCTAAATTCTCAAGAGATGGCTGAGAGCACCAAAGACTTATCCCTGAGGGTGATACAAGGCCTTCGCAGTGAATCTTGAGACCCAAGGCTGAGGAGCATGGAGCCTGGTCAACAGAGTGTGGAGCTTGGGCAGAAGTGAGGCTAGCTACAACAGTGGCAGCAGGGACTGGAAAGATAGCCTCAGGGAAAAATGCTTTAAAGAACATCATAGATTTACCTGACCTCATTCAAGCTTCTGACTGTAATGGGAAGATACTACCAAAATCAAAGCCCTGCAAGATATTAGCTAAGAAAGCAGTCAACATGCAGGAAACCCCAGTCCACTAATAGCAAAAGAAATAAATAGCATTAAAAAAAGCTCCTGATCCTGGATAATTTCTATGGAGAAAAAGAGCAAACTATAAAAGCAACAGCAGAGGGTGAAAAGCAAGCACATATACCCAAACTTTCCAAAAAAAATGGAAATTGGTCACAAGCTCTTGAAGAACTCAAAAAGGAGTTAAAGAACCAAGTAGGAAAGATAGAAGAAAAGTGGGGAAAAGAAATGAAAGTAATACAAACAGAAAATAACATGGAAAAAGAGGCACAGAAATCAAATGAAGTAATAAGCAAATTGGAAATGAGAATTGAAGTGCTCTAAGCCATGAAAAGCAGGATAGATGAAACCAAAAAGGAAAATCAAAAGATAATAGCTGAAAATCAATCTTTAAAGACTAGAATTGGGCAAGTAGAAGTTAATGATCTCAAGAGATAGCAAGAATTAATAAAGCAAAATCAAAAGAATGAAAAATAAAAGGAAACTTGAAATATCTCATTGAAAAGACAATAGACCTGGAAAACAGATCCAGGAGAGATAATTTGAGAATTATTGGTCTACCAGAAAACATGGAACAAAATAAAAGCCTTGACATCAAATTACAAGAAATTATCCAAGAAAAATGTTCTGATATTCCTGAATAAGAGGGCAAAATAGATATTAAAAGAGTCTATAGATCACTCCTACAGAAATCCCCCAAAAGACAAACCCCAGGAATGTTTTAGCCATATTTAAGAGCTTCCAGGCTAAGGAGAAAATACTGCAAGAGACCAGAAAGAGACAATTCAGATATCAAGGAGCCCCAGTCAGGATTACATGGGATCTGGCAAACTCCACACTTAAGGATGGCACGGCTTGGAATATGATATTCAGGAAGGAAAGAGAGTTGGGTCTACAACCAAGAATCACCTACCCATCAAAACTGACTATATACTTTCAGGGGAAAGTATGTACATTTAACAAAATAGAAAATTTCCAAGCAATCCTAAAGAAAAGACCAGAAGTAAATTGAAAATTTGATTTCCACATACAAAATTCAAGAAAACCATAAAAAGATAAACAAGAAAAAGGGGTAAAAATTTAAGGATTTAGTAAGGTCAAATTGATTGTATTCCTATATGGAAAAATGATATTTATAACTTTTAAAAATTGTTTTCATTATCATATAGATAGAAGTATTATTCATAGGCAGAGGTTGTGGAATTAAGTTGTTTAAGATGATGTATGAAAAAAATTGGTGGGGGTAGAGAAAAAAGAAGATGGTACTAAGAGATACTTGAAGGAAGAAAGGGCAGGACTAGTATACTAAATCAAAATGATGGGGAATACACAGGTGGTAATCATAACTCTAAATGTGAATGCGATGAACTCATCCATAAAATGGAAGGAGATATTAGAGGGGAGTAAAAACTAAAATCCTACCACATGTTGTCTAAAAGAAACACACATGAGGCAGATAGACACACACAGGGTTAAGGTAAGAGGCTGGTGCAGAATTTATTGGGCAACAACTAAAAAAAAAAGAAGGAGGGGGCAGCTGGTTAGCTCAGTGGATTGAGAGTCAGGCCTAGAGATGGGAGGTCCTAGGTTCAAATCCGGCCTCGGACACTTCCCAGCTGTATGACCCTGGGCAAGTCACTTGAACCCCATTGCCCACCCTTACCACTTTTCCACCTAGGAGCCAATACACAGAAGTTAAGGGTTTAAAAAAAAAAAGAAGGCAGGAGTCCACAATCATATCTGACAAAGCCAAAGTAAACTAGATCTGATTAAAAGAGATAAAGAAAGTAATTACATCCTGAAAAAAAGCAGTATAGACAATGAAGAAATATCAATACTTGACATTATGAACTAAATTGTATAGCATCCAGATTTTTAAAGGGGAAACTATTGGAGCTTAAGGAGGAAATAGATGGTAAAACTATACTAGTGGGAAACCTCAACCTTCTTCTATCAGATTAAGATAAATCAAACCCAAATATAAATATATAAGAAGTAAGAGATATGAATGGAATCTTAGAAAAATTAGAGTTAATAGATATATATAGAAAAGTAAATAGGGATAAAAAGGATATGCCTTCTTCTCAGCAGCACATGATACATTCATAAAGATTGTACTAGGGCATAAAAACATTACAAACAAATGCAGAAAAGCAGAAATAATAAATGCAAATCTTTCAGATCATAATGCAATAAAATTATAATTAAGAAGGATACATGGAGAGGCAAATCAAAAATTAATTGGAAATTGAATAATCTGATTCTCCAAAACTGGTTGGTTAAAGAATAAATCATAGAAACAATTAATGATTTCACTGAAGAGAATGTCAATGAGGAAACAACATATCAAAATTTTACTTTTATTTAAATTACTCAGGGGAAAATTTATATCTCTGAGTGCCAATATTAGCAAGAAAGAGGAGATTAACGAATTGGGCATGCAACTGAAAAAACTAGAAAAAGAACAAATTAAAAACTTCCAAATAAAGACCAAATTGAAATTCTAAAAATCAAAGGAGAAATTAATACAATTGAAAGTAAGAGAACTTTTGAACTAATAAATAAGACTAGGAGCTAGTATTTGAAAAAAAACAAATAAAATAGATAAAGTATTGGTTAATCTAATTAAGAAAAATAAAGAAGAAAACCAAATTAATAGCATTATGAATGAAAAGGGTGATCTCATCTCTAATGAATAAGAAATTTGGGTAATTATTAAGAACTATTTTGCCCAATTATATGGCAATAAATATGACAATCTAGGTAAAATGGGTGAATATTTACAAAAATATTAAATATTGCCTTGATTAACAGAAGATGAAATAGAATACTTAAATAATCCCATATCAAAAAAGAAATTGAACAGGCCATCAAAGAACTTCCTAAGAAAAAAATCACCATGGCCAGATGGATTCACAAGTGAATTTTATCAAACATTTAAATATCAATTAAGCCCAATACTCTACAGTCTATTTGGCAAAATAGGCAAAGACAGAGTCTTACCAGATTCTTTTTTTATGATGCAGATATGGTAGTGATTGCCAAGAGAGGAAGACTAAAAATAGAGAAGGAAAACTATAGACCATTATCTTTAATGAACATAGATGCAAAAATATTAAATAAAATACTAGCTTAATATTTCCTTCTCATTTTGGACTTCAACAATCAGGGGACCTCCTGGCCCATGAATAGCATCCCTTATAGTGTTATTTCACTGAAGTGGATTTTCTGGATGCAGTTAAATGTGGTATACTACATGACATCTCAGGGCTAGGCTGATGATCCCATACCTCAAGTTCAGGGATAATGTCAATAGAAGGGCTGGGCCCCAGTAGGACATTAAGGATATATTGACTCAAAACTACAAATCTGACATAACCCAGAGCAACTACAGTGACAGTCCATTCCCTCGAATGCCCTGATTTCTTATTCCTTTATTTTTTTTTCAGTGGTGTTCTGATTTCCTGCTGTTATCATGGATGGCCTTGCCAGTGAGCAGTATTTTGTAAATCAGTCTCAGAGATAACCAAAGGAAATTTCATCCAAAGGCTGTCCAATAATTTAAAAAATTGCAGGCTTTAAGGAATGCAAAAAGAGCTTGCCAAAATATCCTCTAGCACTCTAGCTGTTCACTAATTGAGGAACTGCTACCTTACAAATATTTCTTTCCTCTTTTACTGTTTCCAGGATTTAATTTCTGTCAGTGATAGAAAAGAATAAATATTTTACTCTTTATACTTCTATTCATTTCCCTAGTGACTATACATGTTAAAATTAAACTATCTTGACCATCTGAAAGAATGTATTTTTAATTACATAGATTGTTTAAAAGAAGTCATCATTTCTCACACTCACATTCCCTGTAATTTTTTCTCTGTCAGGACAAGTCATTATCCAAGTTATTTCACTATCTATACCTGGGGTCCCTCTTCTCTCATAGGTGAGATTTTAGCCTATTCTTGCTCAGAATCAGGCCTCTACATCTCTTTACTTTCATTTCCATACCTTGCAACATGCGTAGTATGGAATCCCACAATCTTCCTGCTTTCTGGTTCCTTTTACTGTGCTATCTTTCCTAATAAAATATAACCTCCTTGAGGACAATGACTGCCTTGTTTACTAGTACTTGCATCTTAAGAATTTAGCATAATGCTTGATTCAGTGTATAAATTTAATAAATTCTCTATCCATTGACCATTAGCTTCCTCCTTCTTAATCCTTCTTCCTCCATCCTCCTACTTTTTCTTCCTCCTCCTCCTTCTCCTCCTCCTTCTTCTTTTTAAAATTTAAACATTTTTTAAAACATGGCATATTTCCTAGACTAGCTGGGTACTGTGTTTTAACCCTTTTATATAAGAAAGCCAAGACCATCCTTAGGCAAATGTTGTGCTGGAGTCAATCTGGAAAATTGTATTCTAGGTTAGATGAGATGAAAATGAACCTGAAAGAAAGCCTGGAGAAAGAAAAGAAGTCCCCCAAAAGATGTTGGCTTGATGTTTAAAACCCTTTGGTAAAATGTCAGCTCCTTGAGAGCAGCCATCCTTTCATTCTTTTTCCTTTTCATCCTCCCCTGACCAAGACAATGTCTAGTACACAGATGCTTTACAAAGTTATTGAATTGAAATGAATTATAAAGACTGGAGTTTCCTGATTCTAAGCCCAGTTCTCCTTCCACTGCCCCAAACTGCCTGAACCCAAGAAATGACTCAGTCCAAAAGAACCTCAGGGAAATCATGGTGTGAGTGTGTTTAATATTTACATTTCTTTATATTGGTATCACAATATTTATGACCTGAGCTCTCCTGAACCATTATTTTTTTAAACATTTATTAATATTTATTTTTTAGAAAAGTTAACATGGTTACATAATTCATGCTTTTACTTTTCCCTTCACCCCCCCTCCCCAAATTCCTCCCCCCCCACAAGGCTGAAGCATATTTCCACTGGTTTTAACATGTGTCATTGATCAAGACCTATTTCCAAATTGTTGTTAGTTGCATTGGTGTGGTAGTTTCGAGTCTACATCCCCAAACATGTCTGCCTCAACCCATGTGGTCAAGCAGTTGTTTTTCTTCTGCTTCCACTCCTGCA
The DNA here is from genome assembly GCF_016433145.1 of Gracilinanus agilis. Taxonomy (NCBI): domain Eukaryota; kingdom Metazoa; phylum Chordata; class Mammalia; order Didelphimorphia; family Didelphidae; genus Gracilinanus; species Gracilinanus agilis. The sequence goes on from NC_058135.1 coordinate 46,609,555, forward strand.
GTTCTTCCTCTGAATGTGGGTAGCTTTCTTTTCCATAAATCCCTCAGAGCTGTCCTGGTCATTGCATTGCTGTTAGTACAGAAGTCCATTACATTTGATTTTACCACAGTGTATTGGTCTCTGTGTACAATGTTCTTCTGGCTCTGCTCCTTTCACTCTGCATTAATTCCTGGAGGTCTTTCCAGTTCACATGGAATTCCTCCAGTTTATTATTCCTTTGAGCACAATAGAATTCCATCATCAGCATATACCACAATTTGTTCAGCCATTCCTCAATTGAAAGGCATATCCTCATTTTCCAGTTTTTTGCCACCACAAAAAGTGCGGCTATAAATATTTTCGTACAAGTCTGTTTATCTATGATCTCTTTGGGGTACAAACCCAACAATCGTATGGCTGGATCAAAGGGCAGGCATTCTTTTACAGCCCTTTGAGCATAGTTCCAAATTGCCAGCCAGAAAAGTTGGATCAGCTGAACCATTATTTTTAATGACTTTTTTTCCCCAATCTAAACCCTTGGTGGTCTTGTCTCTGCAGACTCTATGAAAGTCAAATGTTTTGGTTTTTATTCCTAAAGAACTATGAAATTACAAATATCTCTGTACACACTATTCACATGTATATACATTGGTTAGTTTTTAATGTGGATAAATGCAATCCCACGAATATGGGTTTGATTATTATTCCCATTATTCAGTGGTTCAAGGATAAATAGAAAATCTGTTGTTCAAATCCCTTCATAACCTACACAGATAGACACAGTCACCTTTCTAGTCTTCTTATACCTTCCACTGCCACAAGCTCTTGAGTCCAGTGTTTTTGGATTCCCAACTTTTCTTTTCTTGTTATTTTTTAAACCCTTACTTTCTATCTTAGTATCAATTCTTTTGGGGTCAAATGATTTGCTCAGGGTCACACAGATAGGAAATATCTAATGCTAGATTTAAACCCAGGATCTCCTGTAGCCAGGCCTGAACCTCTGTCCACTACCTAGCTTTTCTCTCCTGGCTTTTATAGGAACAAAACATGCCCTCTCTGGTCTCCTTTTGTTGTCTTTGGCTATCCTCTGTTCCTAGAATGTTATTTCTTCTCAACTCTGCCTCTTGATTTTCCTGAGCAGGGACTATCTTTAACCTTTCTATGTATCCTCAGTACTAAGCACAGTGCCTGGTACACTGAAAGTGCTTAATAAATGTTAATTAACTAATTCAATAACTATCTTGCCCCAAAGTAGTTCCCATTCATTTCAACCAAAATGGAATTCATGGGAGTCCTACAAATTATATGCCAGGCAGAAACTATGGGGAATATAAAAGAAAATGACTTGGCCAGAGCTACAGTTTAAATTTAATGCAGGGAAAAACAGAGTATAAAAAAAACAAACAGGTAGTTGCAAAAGAATTATGAATAGCAGTGTCAGTAGAGGAATCAAATCTTGAGAAACTTTATACTTGAAAACAAGCCCAACCAACATTCTAATATTATTAATATGGCTATTTTTATAAGCTATCAATGTCTATGTATGCCATACATTTTATTTTGTATTCAAGATTGGCATGTCTGTTAATAAAACATAGTTTCATTAAAAGTAAATCAAGATTGAAATACAAGAAAGACACTCCCTCAAAAACACTCCAACAAAATATATTGTTCTTGGTCTTGAGAGACCTCAAAACTACCATTCTTACAGAAGAGAGGAAGGCCGTCACATAAACATTCCCATATACTATCTCAGTGACTGAGTGATGGGGTAGGAACTGGATCCCCATTAGACTCTAAGCTCTTTAAGGATAGGGACTTGATTTTTTTTTGTTTGGGGGGGGCTTTTTTTGCTTTTTTTCTGGGATACCCAGAGCTTAGCACATAGTAGGCCATTAATACATACCAACTGATTGATCTATGATTTCATTCTTTTTTTTTTTAAACCCTTGTACTTCGGTGTATTTTCTCATAGGTGGAAGATTGGTAAGGGTGGGCAATGGGGGTCAAGTGACTTGTCCAGGGTCACACAGCTGGGAAGTGGCTGAGGCCGGGTTTGAACCTAGGACTTCCTGTCTCTAGGCCTGACTCTCACTCCACTGAGCTACCCAGCTGCCCCCTATGATTTCATTCTTACAGAAAATTCCCAGGTGAGGAAATTCCTTCTTCCAAATGGAGATCAGCACTTTCTCTGTAATTTATAGACTAAGAGAATTGCCTAAAATTTAGCCTTGAGAGTTAAAAGATTTAACCATCATCCCACAGAAGTGTCTTTGATATTCTCTCTTCTCAGGGTTTTTGTTACATTAATCTCTCTAGGTTTACCTCTTATCTGTTTGATAGTTCCTCTTAATTTTTCTTTGCCATCTCATCATCTATAGAGTGGCAGCATGGTTATAAATCTCTAGAGATCTCTCCTCTAAGTCTCCTGAGTCCTCTAAAGATTACTGGCTATGTGATGCTAGGCAAATCATTTAATGCCTTAGTCCTCTAGGCAAAATTTATAAAACTTAACTGGCTAATAAGCCTACATTAGATGAAGAAATTTCCTTACTTAGAATTTCTCTATACCAGTAACAAACAAAGTTCTAGTCTCTATCCCTCATCAACCATATTATACCCTCTAATTATGGTTGCAACCTCAGACTTTGTCCTGGGATTACTTTTCTTACTTGATGACCACATCACCTCTCATAGGTTTAATTATAATTTCTATGCAGATAATTCCCACACTTTGTAATACAATTTTGCTGGTTTTCCCTCTATGATTTAGTAAAACCAGCCTTTTCTCTGTCCTTTTTATACAGTTCTGCTAGAGAAATCCAGAGATTTCTGAACTTTTTCACTGTTATTGTTCAGTCATTCATTCATGTCCAAGACTTCCTGATCCCATATATAGCACCCCAGGTCCTTTTATCCTCCACTAACTTTCAAAGTCCAAGTTTATATTTGTTTTTTCATAACACAATCTATTCATCTCATCCTCAGCTGTGCCCTTCTTTTTTTGCCATCATCAGACATCAATATCTTTTCTATATCCCCTCCCCTCCATTAAAAACAAGACAAAACAAAACAACCTGTCTTCTCATAATATGGCCAAATCATTTAAGCTTCCTTCATCTTCATTATTTGATCTTCCAGAGAAGAGTCTGAATGAATTTTTAGTGGCTGTTATCTAATTCCTGGTTTCTTCCAAGATCATCTTCCATATGAGCCTTTCTTCATTTCTCAGTTGCTAGTGCCCTCTCTCTAAAACTTCCTTGATTTAACTATTACTTTGTGCTTATTTGAATTCATTCTCTTTCCCCCTTCTACATATGTATAATATATATGTATACACACATATTTATATTCACACATACTTTATATATGTATGTATGTACTTGTATAAAGGACTTCAGCTGGTGGGAAATGAATAGCTGCCTGGACAGGGAGTCCTATTTAGATGGAGCCTTTTGGGAGAGTTCTTTGCTCATCTCTTTTTCCTCCAATTAGAGGAGCAGAAGATACTGCCAGTACTGATGAGGTATAAGAGCAAAAACTGTTGTAATCTCAAAGCAAGAGAGCTTTGTCTTCTTTGTTCCTATGATGACATTCCAGTTGAAGTCATTACCTGGTAGAATAACAATATTACACAGTGATATGCCTCTATTGTGTTCATCTATCTGCTTTTTTCCCTCTTTATTATTTGACTAGAAATGAAAAGGATAATACATTGTTATGAGTAGGTGGGCTTCAACATAAAGGAATAAAATTAACTTCTCTGAAGTTGGACTCAGAGGCTTAATTTGTCTAATCCCTAATCAGTCAGAATCTGACTGACTTTTATCCACACAGAGACAATTTTTCCTCTTTACCAGTGGTAAACCTGGTCTTTTGAGTTACCAGATAAGATAAATCATTTCTCTCCATTGTCTCAGGTTAATGTCTGTTTTTCTTTTTAGAATCTCTGGTGGGGTGAGATGAGAAACATGCAGAATTGTACTATCTCCCTTGTTTGAAGAAAAAGGTTTTCCTCATCAGAAGACTTTGGGACAGCACAAAACCTGGGAGGAAATGGATATTTCAACCCAATGATAGAATCTCATGAAACAGTCCAGATGACAGATATTTTTCACTTTTCATCTGGATGTTGAACATTACAGATAAAGCCTCAATCATAATCTCTTTGCTAAAAAAACAAGTCATTGAATCCAAGTCTGTGAGAAAAAGACAACATATAAAAGCATGGGGGTTTGTACTATGATAGTTTTTATTATGCCAGATGAAAGGTACTTTGTGATTTCATGAGTGAGGAATACAGTAAGAACATAGATTGAGGTAAAGTAACATTTTCCTCATATTATGATTTCTCTTTGTAAGAACTATTTTTGGCTGCCATTTCACAACTTGGGCGTTGGCATTTTCCTCAGCAGCCTGAGTTGCCAAATACATATCATATCATATTTTCTTGCCCAAACTTCACTACTACTTTTCATTCTGTTTTCTCTGAGGTCATTCCATTTCAAAAGCCAGCACACAAAAACACCTCAGTCAAGAATTACAATAACTGAAAAGCTTTGAATGGCTACATAAATATGTATACACATATGCCCACAACCAGGACCAAAGAGGTAAAGAATTCCTGTACACTACTTCAAGGTCAATAGTTTGCTTTCATCCTTGTCCAAAATGTTCTATAACTGGCAGCCATCCATTGTTTTGAGAAAATGGAGAGGATGCCACACTGCACATGACTTCACAGTCTCTAGAGGCATTTTCATAATCACATCAACAGATGGAATAATAATCATTCAGTGAATTTTAGCACAATCCTTCACAACCAATGGACTTCCTCCTCTTGACTCTCAAAATCACTTTGATGACATTTTCAGAGCAATAAGGTATTCTTTAACATCTGGAAGTTTTGTAATTTAAGCCAAGTCTAGGAAACTATAGTAGATAGCTCTCAAAGTTGAACTCAAAGGCTACAGGAAGAGATAGGTATACATGATTAGGGGTGCAATTGAAAAAGTTGATAAGTAGATATCACAGATTTTTCTGGGTTAAAGTCATTTAATCTCTCCTTTTTTTTTGACAGAGTTGAGTTGATTCAGCTAGGGTCATACAGCTAGTAAATCCCAGAGCCGGAACTAGAACAAGGTACTAAATCATAGTATATCATACAATCACTGAATTTAGCATTGGGAAAAGATCTCAGAAATGGTCTACTCCAACTGCATCAGTTTCTAGATGAGATAACTATGGTCCATTTTATAGTTGAGAAAACTGAACCAGGATTAGAATTCAGGTCTCAGTGTCCCAAAGTCTAGGGCTCTATCCACTGCACCATTTAACTGATACTTAGTATGCTACCCCACCTCTGGGCAGAGAGGGCATGGTCACAAGAGTCAGAGACACACATTTCTAGACATCCTCACTGTGTGGATTCATTTTACTTGACTATGCTTACCTGTTACAAGATACCTCCACCTACCTCTTTCTTTCTCTCTTTAATTAGGGGAGAAAGAAGATGGGGGAGTGAGAAAAGAATCAATAGTGATTAAAAAATAATAAGACCTATATAGCATTTTTCAAAATGTAGAGAAGATAAGCCCTATCCTTTCTCAAAAACAAAAAAATATATAAGTTCTTTGAGAGCAATTATTTTCATTCTTTTCTTTCCATCCATAGTACCTAACAAAATGTAGGATACATAGTAAGTTTGTTGAATGCATGAATCAGAATTAAAAGTCATTAGAGGGATAGTGTTCTGTGAGGCTAATTAAATATTCAGTGTTCGCTTTTTCATTCAAAAGGGCAATATAGATCATTTCTTCCCAAACCAGAAGAACTCTTTGATGCCTAAATTCATTCTTGGATCTAGCAGAGGCATTTTTCCTTGTCTCATGCTTATACAATAAAGCTGCAACATATTGCAGATGTCAAGAATATCTAAACAATTACTAAGTAAGGTTTCAAATGGCTATTCTCTTAAATCTGAAACATACTTGCATCCTTGGACACATATTGCCAAACTGGGTTTTTCTCCACACCAATTCTGCGTTTGTTTGCACAATAATGTTTGGACTTGTGAGATGTAACATGTAAAATCTTAAGTGAGGTGAACTGTTTCACAGAACTCCACATTACGCCCCCCCCCCGAACTCCAGGAGAGGGGGCAGTTGGGGCAGTTAAGAATGCCACTATAAAAGGAGAACACCCATCTTGGCAAACTCACTCTTTGAGGGGACAGAGGGAGCTGGGTGGCTGATAAGGGGTAGGATTACTTCTTCTCAGTAGCTTAGTTTATCTCTAACCCAGAGTGCAAGGTGGTTCATTGCTGAATACTCCTTACTGACACAAACCAGACTGTTTCCCAAAGCCTGTGAGCACTGTGACAAAACCTTGTAAGCAGTGTCCCAGCCAATCCCTAAACAATTATAAATCTACAATCAAGACCATCTTTACCATCTTGGACTTGTTAATATTAGATTTTAGGAGAAAGTTTAGATTGTGAGGGAGTTTAGAGAGAAATAGTTTTATTCAGAGGCTTTCCCCTCTGGGGGGAAAGCTTTTCTGACAGCACCTTGAAGATCTTAGATAGATTTTACCTCACCCTCAAACCTAGAATCTTTCCCTCCTTCTCTGTTTCTCTGAATTAATAAATCCCTTCTCTTGTTAAGAGTGTGAAGTGTGAGGTGTTGTATTTCAGGCTATATAAACCTAATTCATACATTACCTAAGCCAAATCTCCATCCTGGCAGATCCTGAGTGTAGTTGTGATTCAGTGATCAAGAACATTGCTTGAAGACATCCTGATCACTTTACCTATTTTGGGTTTAGGGAATACACCTTCAATAGTGGAAGTTGCCAATTTCTGTGGGATTATTCCCTTTTTACTAGCCAATTTAGCCTTGTGATAGCTAAGTCATATTGCTTCCATTTCTGGGCAGAAAGGGATTCTGTTAATAACAGTTACCAGAAGTTGCAACTGCCAAAGGAGGGAGAGGAGGAAGAATTCCATCCACTCACTTCCCTCCCCCTTTCTAGAGGTTTACAGCCTGGGGCTTGGAGACTGCTGAGACACCATTGCTAACTGATCCCATTTTTACAATTCTGTGTTTGTTTGCACAATAATGTTTGCACTTGTGAGACAGTATATCTAGGCTTATAGGGGGGTCTATTGCTAATTTTCTTATTAATGTCTTTACCTTGAATTAATTGTGTTCTCTGGCTCAATATTAAAAGTAAAAATTCCAATAAGGGCTTGTGAGTAACAATTATGAGTGCATATGAGCCAGTGAAATACCTTGAACCTGGGATAGCCTTTTTCCAGAGAATTCTTCTTACCAATTGGGCATGGGATGTTCCCAGGCATATCGAATGTTTTAGGAAGATTAATTGGGCAGTTATCTAATTATGCAAACATATGCACATCTACATATATAATTGAATATCCCATATGTATTTCTATGCAAACTCAAAATATACATACACACATATGTATGAGTGTTTGAATGTATATATTTGCATATATACACATGTTTATTTGCAGTGAGATTTGACCCAAAATAACATTAATGACAAATGACCATGATTCTAAGTAAATTGGATAGGATTATGCTTAACCTTTTGAAATAATTAGGCCTAGTGTGACCTTTCATGAAAAGCCAAGACACTGAAGAAAGCATAAATGATAAAAACCATCACCAAGCTAAGAGATTATTTCCTGTGTTGCATTCATGAGTTTGCACTCATAGTGCTCAGTTGGATCTTCTTCATGAAGTAGAAAAATGAATGAACTCTATTTTTTTGAAACACAGAATTAAATGGGAAATTTATCTCTGGACCCAGTATCCTCATCTATAAAGTGAGAAACTGTGAATAACTCATGGTTTCATAGATGGTGAGCTGGAAGTGATCTTACTTCATGATGAGGAAACTGAAGTCTATGTTGATTTAGAGATTTGCTCAGTGTCATACAGATAGCAAATGTCCTTGATAGAATTTGAATCCTGGTCCTCTGACTCCAAAGTTATTATGCTAGGATGCCTCCTATAATGAACCTTGAGGTCTTGTCTAGTTCAAATACTCTATGAATCTATGGAATTCAGTATTTCATAATTAAAACGGATTTGTAATTTTTATTAGCAAATGATACCATAAAAGTGTTTCAGAATGTGGGCTTTTATTTTTCCTTCTAAATCTAGAAACTCAATGGTCTCATTTCTCCTTAGATCATGATCCCAAGACTCAGTGATTTTATAGAGTAGATTGTAGTTCTTTTTCTGGCATAGTACTTTTTAAATATTTTGTTTCAACCATAAAAACAAACAAAAATCTCAATTTCTACTTAGGGAATAAACTAGGTTAGATCTTCACCTTTTAAAAGTTGCTTGTTCTTCCTTGTTGAAATACCATTCTTGAACTGTAGCCATTTACAATACAATACTTGGTTTTTGTTTTTTCTTGAATTCTCAGTATGGTATCCATCTTCTCTCTTTGCATGTTTTTATGAAATAATAAAAAGCTTGAATGCTAAACACTTTGATTTAGTGATTTATCACTTTTTTGTTATAAAATATTACCTCCTGTAAGGTCACATTTTCCTCTATTCCCTTGCACCTCAGTCCTTCATTTTCACCCACCCTTCCCTTTATTCTCCAACAATTCTACTTTAAGTTCAGGCCAAGTTTTCATTCTTCTATTCTTGCTTTAAAACTTTGACCTCTTACAGATACTTAGAAATGTTCTTACCTAGTTGGGTTATCTGCTGGTTATGAGCTCAGTAACAAATGTTACTGAGTTTTCAAAGACATCCAGAATGACCCAAACAACACTCAGTTGTTTGTGGGGATGGGGATGGGGTATTCAAGCCTGGGTCTGATGCAAGTTAGTTCCTTGGCAGTTTAGACATAATACTGGAATGAAGTGAGATCTATCCAAAGGAGATTTTTAAAACTATAACAGGAGGATATTCAAGGGTATTCAATAAAGATAGGCACAATCAACTCACATCTTGAGTTGATTCAGCTGACTGAAGTTCTCTTGCCTGAATTGTATATCCCGGTCTGTTAAGCATCAGAGAGAGTGCATAGATCTCCTCTGATAACTGTTTTGTATTCAGGCTGCCAGGAAATGATGTCAACAGACTAAGCCTTTATTCCTCTGAGCCGACCAGCTCTTAAGGATTGCCTCCATACCATCTGAGGAAAGATTTTTCCAATTTGCAAGGGATTAGGGGTCAGGATTTTGCTTCTACTACAATTCTGAGGACAGAAGGACTGTCACCTCATTCATCCTAAATACTATAGTATCTAATAAATCCTAAAGTACCATTGTTTTTTCTTGCTTGCCATATATCATTATTTTCTTATAGTCCACTTAAACCCTCAGATCTTTTTCAGAAAAAAAAAACTATTACTACCATCTTGTATTTATTGTTTTAGAGCCCAATTGTAAAACTTTACATTTGTATTGATTAAATATATTATTTAATATTTATAGCCTCATTCTTTGTGGTGGCAAAAATTTGGAAAAGGAGAGGGTTGGGGAAGAGCTGAATAAATTGTGGTATCTGAAGGTGACGGAACACTATTATGCTGAAAGGAACAATGAACTGGAGGAATTCCATGTGAACTGGAAAGACCTCCAGGAATTGATGCAGAGTGAAAGGAGCAGATCCAGGAGAACATTGTACATAGAGACTGATACACTGTGGCACAATTGAATGTAATGGATTTCTATACTAGCAGCAATGCAATGATCCAGGACAATCCAGAGGAACTTAAGAGAAAGGACACTATCCACATCCAGAGAAAGAACTGTAGAAACACAGAAGAAAAACAAATGATCAATCATGTAGTTCAATATAGATATTATTAGGATTTTGATGTTAAAAATTGCTCTACTGCAAATATGAATAACATGGAAATAGGTTTTGAACAATGATATATGTATAAACCAGTGGGACTGCTTGTCAGCTCTGGGGGAGGGTGGAGATGGAGAAGTTTTTTTTTTTTTTTTTTTATCCTGGGACTCCATTCTAGGAGCATAGGCAACTGGGTGGCTCAGTGGATTGAGAGCTAGGCCCAGAAATGGGAGGTCCTGGGTTCAAATTTAACTTCAGACACTTCCTAGGTTCAAATTTAACTTCAGACACTTCCTGATGGAGAAGTGGGGAATCATAAATCATGTAACCATGGGAAAATGTTCTAAAGAAAAAATACATGTTATTTAATTGATCATATTTAATTATGTTTTTTCATAATTTTGTAATCATATTAAATTTCATATTATTAAATTCATTTCCATTTTCTGGCTAGTTGAGATCCTTATAACTTTGAAAATATGCCGCCCAATGAGTTAACTCTCATCCACCTGCAAATTTTATAATCATTCATCCTATATCTTTGAATAAATTAATGATAAAAATAGTAACTTATAAAGATCATTCACGGATACCTAGGGATTCCTATGAAGTCCTCCCTTTAAGTTGAAATCAATAATTAAAGATTATATTTTTAAGCTAAGCAGTTTAGTTAATTCCAAATTCACCTAATTATACTATTGTCAAGACCATGTCATCTTTTCTACAAGAATAATATAAGAGATTTTGCCATATGCTTTGCTAAAATCTACATATACTACTGCCATATTCCCTTTTTGTGTAACTTGGACTCCTAGCAGGAAAGACATGGTCTCACATTGGTGATTGTATTCCTAGGACTTAGCATAGTGCCTGGCACAGAGCAGACACTTCTTGAATGCTTGCTCACTGCTGTATCTGTGAAAAAGGAAAATATGAATCTGGTATGATTTTCTCTTTATGAAGCCATGTTGGTTCTTGATGATTATCTCTCCCTCTTGCACTTTTTACATCACTAACATTGCTTTAATGATGTTAAAGAATTTTGCTAGTCTCACTGGCTTACAGCTTATAGACTGAACCCTCTTCCTTTCCTGAAAATTAGGATAACATTTCAATCCAGCAGTTTTCAATTTCAATCCTGTCTCCACCATCTTTTAAATCTCAATAACAATGAGTTGGCAATCATATCTTTTAGTTTTTTTTCAGTGCTCCAGGATAAGTTTATCTGTCTGATGACCAGAATCCATTAGAGTCAGTTGGGTGTCTTTCTCTTATCTCCTTACTTATTTGGGATATGAACTTCTGATAAATCTTTATTGTTCTGTGCCTTCACACTGGAGTCTGATCATTCTTCTTGACAGAAAACAAAAATAAAATCGAAAAAATAGCAAGAGTTGAGCAGCTAAGCACTGTCCCAATTTGTTATTATTGTTCTATCCATCCCTAAAAGTGTTCTTACTTTTAATTTAATAATCTTCTTTCTCTACCTCCCTTTTTTAGAGTTCTTACCTGTGCTTTCCAGACTTAAGTTTCTTGCTTTCATCATCTATCTGTACATATATTTTTCAAATCTAAGTTGTTTAATTAGTTTTCTGAATATCTATATACATTTTTTTAAAGTTGTGTTTTGATGGCTTTAAACGTAGCAATGTCAGTGTTTGGGGGATTGAAATGTACTCCATTTCCTCTTTTTTCTCATCAGAATTATTTCTTTTTTTGACTTCAGGGTTTTATACTCAAAAGATTCCCATCTTTCCCTAGCTGACTTTTATTGTGGAATTATAAACCAAAACTCCATGCCCTTTCTGAGTTCTTTTTTAATCTTCTCTTAAAATCTAAGATATAAATCAAACTCTTCCCATTTTTCCTTTCTTCTATCACAAACCTATGAGGGAGTGATCATTTCCCCATGCAGTCCTCATCATTTCCAGCCTAGCCAGCAATCAATCTTGTGCTGTTAGTAAGAATAAGATCCAGAATAAAATTTTCCTTTGTTACTCCACCTTTTTAAATATGGAATTATCATTAAGGCCAGTCAGTAAATTATTCGTTGTTTTCCTTTTGGCAGACAGCACTCCAGCAGATGCTTGGATAACTGTAGTCTCCCAATAGAACTATATCATGTCTCAATGCCCAGCTTATGATCTGTCCCACACTTCTTCACTATTTCTTTTTTCTATCCAGGTGGTCTATGTTATCTTTTTATGACAGTATCTTTTCTATTTCTGCCTCCCATGAATTTGACTGAAATTTCTTTAATGTAGCTCTTAAGATAAAGATTCCCAGTCAGAAAAAGAGAGGGTGAGAGAAGCCAAAAGACCTGGCACAGAAATACAAGTATTATTAAAGGGAAATATAAAGCACTAATATGTGATCATCACACAGATAGGTCTGTATCACAATGATGCTTAGGTAAATAGATGTTTTCTTCATCACTGAGATGGTGGCTAGCTTCAGAAAAATTCACCAGCTCTGAGCTCTCCAATGTGGCAATGGCTAGAAGGAGAATTATCAGGGATATTTAAGGAGTTCAAAAAGTTGTTACTAGTGCTGGAAGATTTAATTAGGTTTGCCAACATTTATTCCTTTAAGAACCCAGACTATTAGTTCTCTCATCACAACTAGTGCTACTGTTGCTACCACTACTACTATCAATACTATTACTAGTCTACTACCACTACTGCTACTTGTCTGCCACTACTATTATTAGTACCACCACAACTACTACTGCCCTACCACTATGACTAGTCTGCTACTACTACCACCACCACCACCACTACTACCACTATCACTGCCATTATTACTATTCCTACCAGTCCTACTATTTCTAATTTATTACTATTCTTACTACTACTACAACACTTACTCATCTACTGCATCTACAGCCATTATTGGGCTACTACCATCAGTACTATTACATATCTTTTACTACTATTATTATGAGTTTTCTGCTAATAGTAGTCTACTACTACCAACACTACTCCTACTACTATTATTCTACTACCAACTTTTACTAGTAAACTATAACTGGCTCTACCCCTACTACTATTAGACTATTACCACCACCACCATGGCTGCTACTACTTTTACTACCACCACCACCACCACCACCACCACCACTACTACTACTACTACTACTACTGTCATGATTAGCATTCATATAGAGTTCACATCAGATACTCTCCCTAAACTCTTCATAAATATTACCTCCTTTGATCCTTATAATAACCCTGGGATGTAGGTGTTTTTCATTTTTTTATTTCTTTTTATAGTTGAGGAAACTACATAAACAGAGGTTAAGTGACTTTAGTATATCTAAAATCATGAAATCATGAATCCAATCCCAGCACTCTATCCACTGTGCCACCTACTGTAAAAATAAAATAGGCAATCCAGCTTCTCTACTTCTTATCTCTAAACTAATAATAAACAATACTTATTTTCTTATATCATCCTTATACTACCTACCATTAGCAAGGCATCCAGTGGAAAATGTGTATATCTACGTAAAAGTTTTTGTCTTGTAAAGACAGATTCAGGAATGCTTATGATGTAGTATTTAATCTTAGGCCCCATTCCACCAATCAATCAATCTATCAACATTTATCATATGCCAAGTGCTCAATATATCAACTATTATAACTGCAGAGCTGGAAGAAATCTAAGTGGCCAGTCTTTTTTTGGATGAAGGAGCTAAGGTCCATTGAGGTTGTATCACTTGTCTTAGCTCACACACAGTAAGTATAAGAGTTGTTGAATCATTTTTCAGTTGTGTCTGACTCTTCATGACCTCATTTGGGGTTTTCTTAACAAATACACTGGAATGGTTTGTCATTTTCTTTTACAGATCATTTTAGAATGGAGGAAACTGAGAGGAGTTGAATGATTTGTCTAAGATTACACTGCTATAAGTGTCTGAGGTTGGATTTGAACTCAGGTAGGTGAGTCATCCTGACTCTAGGTCTAGTACTCTCTTCACTGTGCCATTTAGCTACCAAACTTTAAGAAGTCTTATCTAAACCTGAGATCTCTGAGTCAGGGCTCTCTTTCAATGTAGCATAAATGAAAGAGGACCTTCATGTCCTTGATATAACAGTGAGGGATCAGTTAAAGAAACTGGGGGAAAAGGAATTGTTTATTCTGGAAAAGAGAAGACTTTGGAGAGGCATGATAGACATCTTCAAAGTATCTGATTAGGTTTGCTCTGCCTGAATTCTGCTAAAATTGGAGGAATGGTAGTTTTTGGCAATATAGTGGGAATCTATCCAAATAATTCATGTGCACATTACAAAACAGGGAAAACATCAGGTTCTCATTACAAACTGTATTTACATGAAGCCAATATAACCAGATGAAAAGTGAAAAGAATCATGCCTTATCTACCTTGTAGTTTCCAGACCTCAAGGATATTTGGAAATATGAGAAATCTGAAGCAGATGGCAAGAGAACAGATGTTGACTGACGAAAAAGGTTAGAAAAGCAAATCTGGGCATTACTTGGCTAAAGAAATTAAAGTCAAGAAACAAGGTGACAGTTTTCTAGAAAAATAACTGGATTTGTACTTAACAAGTGCTTCATAAGAATGCTATCAGTCAAGGAAAATAATAAGAAAACAGAGGCTTGAGGAAATGGCACTGAGGAGTCCTCATTTACAGTGAGAGACAAAATAATCTTAAGTGATAAGATACAGGAAGGGTTAAAAAAAAGGTAAGTGCTTTTGAAGGACTGTTTTGAGAATGTCTGGCAATAAAATTTAAAACAATATTATTATGCTCAGGTTCTCATGCACAATCTAAGTGACAATGAAAATATCGAAAAAATAAGAACGCTATTTCAATCCCTACCATCACTTCTTCATCCTTATATGACTGGAAGAATTGCTTAACTAGAGAGGACTACATAAGGAGAGACTTTAAGGTGAAAATAAACATCTGTGGATTTGAGTTTGGGGAAGTAGTTATGAGGCAGTCAATCACAGGAGAAATCACATTATATTGTTATTTGAGAACTTGGTATACCTGGTTTAAATGTGTTTTAAGAGTTAAATTTGGGTAGCAGCTGAAAAAAGGTATAGACATAATATAAGTAAAAACTATGAAATTATTTACAGCCAGGATATAAAATTGCAAGTATGATTTCTTTTCCTACTCTTTCTTCTCTCTCCTTCCTCTGCTAAAATCAGTTATATGGAGACTCAGGGCAAATACTGAAGAGCTGAAGTGTCTTAGAATTTGGATGTCACAAAAATCTGCTCCCTTTTGAGTAGAACTTTAGAATCAAAGGACCATGTGATTTTTCCTTCTTTGTTTTTGCTTCACAGTAGAGAAAATGCAAAAGAGTCAGAGGTTACTAATGTGGACTACTAAAAAATTAACATCTATCTTTAGATTAAACTAGAAGTAGACAAGGAGCTCCTTCCATGGACATCAGATAAAAGACTACAGAGATATCTTCTTAGTGTACTTCTGAATCCAAGCTGCTGCCCAGAAATCCTGAGGCACCAGATTTGGAGATAGAATTAGACCTATGTATGTGGCCAGGATGAGCATTAGTTTAATTTTTTTATTCAAGTTTATAAATCCTTTTAAAATAGAAAAAAAAAAGAATCTAACCTGACTCATTTTTAAGGAAGCCATGCTGGGTTTTGGTGATCAGTTCTTTTTATATGTTTATCAACTATCTTTTTAATACAGCATCTTAGAATTTCACCAAGGAATTGAAACCTATCTTACTGGCCTATAGTTTCTAAACTCTTCTCTCTTTCACGATCTCTAACTTAATCTGTCTGGATCTTGTTTGTATATAATTTTTTCCATGTTTCCCCACCGATTAAGCAGTGAGTTCAGTGGGAAAAGGTACTGTTTTTTGCCTTCTTTTATATCCCCAGCCTTTAGCAGAGTATCTGGTGCTTTAGCTATGTAACCTGGATGCATACATACAAGATTGAATTATACTAAAGGATCCGAATTCATAGTGATTCTGCATTTAGAAGAGTAATTAAGAATTGGTTCCTGTTTATGCTCCAACCAGGAGTTGAAGCTCTCAACCGTGCCCTATGGAATGCTCTTATCTGTTGTGAGGCTTATTTGGGACACAATAAAGGGATAGCCAACAAAATATAAATAAGGACAGGGTAGATCACAGGTTTTTATGAGAATTAATATAAAATCCATTCAACTTATTCCTTAAGAGAATTATTTTTAGTAAGCCCAAAAGGAAGTAAGGCTGGGACAGGGTAGGATTGGGTCATTTCATTGCTCTTATCTTTGGTCAGTGCTTCTGCTCCTGAATGGGGATGTTCACAATAAAACCCTGACAGTTTCATGTACCTCTAATCTGGTCCCTTCAGATGGAGGATATCTCTTCAAGGTTGGTGCATAAGGGAACTACAGATGAGGCCAGCACTAGATGGTACCTCCATCTTGTGCCACTGGCTTTGGGATATACCACATTTCTCCTTTCTCTTTTTTCCTCCAGAGTCTCCCACAAGCCACAGTTGTTATGCCTGAAAATCCCTGACCTTGGTTTGAGTGCTAATTTCATTAGTTTCCCTTCATTTCCAAACTGTAGAAAAATCTGTAAATCCCAGAAGATTTTAATGGTGACCAACCCTTTGCCAGAGATGATTACATAAATATTTATTGATGTCTTTCTTCTACTGAAAATCAGAATATTTGCCCTTAGTTTCCAAGATGGGATTGTAATTGACTTCATTCCAAAATAAATCTAAAATTAGGTTAAGTGGTGATTGATGGCAATTCAGCATTAGTGAGGATACCGAATCCTTTTAATATGTTTTTGCTCATATCTTTTTTTCAAGTGTCAATGAGTCAACAAGGGATAGTCCATATTTTAAAATGCTTATGGTTGTTAGTTAATCTTTATGCCTAAGTGTTTAAGCAAGCTATGCTTTCATAGAAAGATTACAATAAAATAGAAAATCCTGTTCATCTTTGATTCAGTTAGTAGTGCTTATTGTAACCCTTATAATAGTGGTCCATCTAATAAAAGCTTGCTCATATGGTAGTCATAGGTCCCAAAAGGGAAAAAAATACTTTTGAAGATTTAGTCCAAAGACTCAAGCATAAAAAGGCATGGGAACATCAAAGTCATCTTTGTAAATGTGGTTTGAACATTGTATTAAGGAAGATCCCAAACTAAATTTGAGAAAAAAAAAAGATAAAAAAAGCCATTTTTTTGGTAATTGCCTTTAGGAAGTCTATATCTTTACAACAACCTCAGCATCCTTTGAAAGATTAAAAAGAAAGCTGTGAAGTTGGTAATTCAACCATCATTAAGATATCAAGAATATTCTGTTATAGTATTGACTTAACCTGTCATTCAATTAGGCAATGGTAGGAAATTATTGACAATCGTGACAATGCAAATGCAGGACCATGCAAACCCCACTGGGCTTGGTCTTTAGAAAAGGAAAAGACAAGCAGGTACATAAATCCAGAGTCAAGACATGCATTTGATTAATTTGAAAATGTAGTAGTTAAAATATTTTCTGATGTTTTCACTGGAAGCAAAGGAATCAATTTCTCATCCATTCCCAAATAAATAAAGATAGTTATAGCTATTTATATGTTTATAAGACCTATATTTGATAAAGAGTTTTAGAAAGATTGATAGCTAGATGAGAGATATAGATTGATGATAGGAAGGCAGGAAGAGAGAGAGAGAGACAGACTCACAGAGAGAGGGAGTGAGAGACAAGGACAAGAGGGAGAAGGTGAGAGAGAGAGAGGATAGAGACAGACAGACAGATAGACAGACAGAGAGGAAGTTGGCATTCTTAATGAATAATATAGTTCTTTTTTAAAAAAATGTTTTTATAGGCAATGGGGGTCAAGTGACTTGCCCAGGGTCACACAGCTGGGAAGTGTCTGAAGTCAGATTTGAACCTAAGACCTCAGGTCTCTAGGCCTGGCTCTCAATCTACTGAGCCACCCAGCTGCCCCCAAAATATAGTTCTTAAAGTTTGAAAGATTTTTGTTTGGGGAAGAACTATGAACAAAGTAGAAAAGTCTGTTAATAAAGTACTTAGTAACCAACATAAGTGCTCGGTTTACAAAAAAACTAAAAAAAAAAAAAAAAAACTCAAAAAAAATGGGCCAACCATTCATGAGCCTAGAGTAAGTGTGAAGCATTTGAAAATTATACCCTCCAAATATTATTGCATTATGACTATTTAGATAGAGATAATATTATCATTATTAATTGACACCTTGCTAAATTCTTCTCCTTTTTTAATTAATCAGTTTTTTAAATTAATTAATCTTCTTTGATATCTTGCTAACTTCTAAAAGGAAAGGAAGCTCCCTGTATGTGAGGACTGTTTCGCCTTGCATCCTCAGTTCCCAGCACAATGCTCATAGTAGTGGATTAATTGATTAATCTCATTGATTGGCTGATTCTAGCTGTTTGAAAGAAATAAGAGTGGAACTAGGTGATTGTATTAATGTATCTCACCAACAGTAGGGGTGTTGAATGTGAAGAAATAGATGTCCATTCAAAACTGAGGTGGGTTCTTCCTGACTGTCTTAGTGTATGTGTATTTGGTATGCACAAGCATCTATGTAATAGGGATTGATTTAGTCAATTAATCATCCTCCTCACTTAAAGTAATTACCTTAACCAGGTGAGAACATTTTTATTGAATCATTTCATCTATCAAAGGCATTAGGCTAAGTGCAAAATGTCCTTGATCAATTTAGAAGGAGAGAAAGATATTCTGATGGAATGGAGTGACAATGGAAGCCCATTGGAATTGGCTGATGCCACTCAATTTTGCCCATTGGTCTCCTGTAAAACATCAAGCTAGTTTAGAAACCAGCATTATTCCAGAATCTGGACAGCATGCAGGGGGAGCAGTCCAAGCCAAGCCCCTGAAAAGGAATTATGTGGGGGTCTAGATGTGGGAAGGGAGGACTTCCCTTCTATTTCCTCCTCCAATTCCCTTGATTAGAAGATGAGCTTGTGAACAATAGAAGGTTGAAAGGTTCAGAAGTGGAAATAGTGTCTTACCAAAATACCTAGGACAGCAATGACTGACAGCTATACTTACATCAATAATAAGGACAAATTAGAGAGGAAAAGACAACTCTACAAGAAGCCTAGCAGCACATTATACAGCACATTTATAAAAGGTTGTGAAGGAGAAAAAAGATCTTCTACAAATTGCAAATTACCATTTTTTAAAACTACATATGCTCTAAGCTTGAACCCATTTCCCCCTGGATTCTTGTATATACTTATGAGAAAATATGTTCTAAGTTCGGGGAATGTTTAAGCCAATTGTTCTTACTATTATCCTTCATAGATAGCTGTTTCTAAAAGCTAAGTTTGGTTGATCAATTGATATTAACTAATAATGGATGGGTGGAGCACTATATAGTATGTTATAGCAAGCTTGAACAAGTTCTTGAAAGTCACTTGTTGAATCTTCAGTGGAAGCATTGTCAAACATTACAAATTAGGTCTTGGCTTTTTTTTTTTTTTTTGGTTGTCTTGACTTAGGAAAGGTATGGAAGAAATGATAATAACACTGATTAAAATTAAAAGTGTATATATCATCTGTCCTTTTTTTTCTGGAGAGTCAGTTGTTAAACATTTACCAGCATATACCTGGCTATAAATGTTAGAAAAACATTTCTCCTCCAAGCATTTGCCATTAGAATTCTCAGAAAAGTAAGAGTAGCTTTGTCTTGGAAACCTGACTTCTTATTGCCAGAACAGATTAGAGGAGTCATCTCAGGACCCATTCTATACCTGTATCAAATCTGGCTTAGTTTAGAATGCAGAAGTTGTCCTTTCCCAACGTGGGTCTCAGGAGGTGTGGAAGACAGACCAATTGATAAAGAATCCACTGAGGGGAGAAGCTAGGTAGTGCAATGGATAGAGTACTGGGCATCTTCATGAGTCCAGGCACTCATTAGCTATGGTACTGGGTAAGTAATTTCAATCTGTTTGCCTCAGTTTCCTTCTCTGTAAAATGATCTCAAGAATGAAATGGCAAACCAATCTGCCAAAAAACAAACAAACAAACAAAAAAAAAAAACAAATGGGTAAAGAGTTGAAGACAACTGAAAAGACTGAACCACTAAAACAAGAATCTGCTGGACTGAAATTCTGGGATAAAGAAGAAACTGGTCCTACCCCATCATCCATTTTTTCCTGCACGGGCTAGAATCTCTGACTAGAAAGAAAATTAAAGGTGGAATGTAGAGAAAATTCAGATAAGAATGCCCTCTCTCCCCACTCTTTCTGTTGGTCCAGTACCTAGGGTAATGTTTGTCTCAATATCATTTCTGCTTTCTTTGGGGTTAGAGGGATAGAAAGCCTGCCTCTAAATCAGGAAGGTCCCATTTCTGACACATAGGTGTCAATGGATCATCTTTGAATGAATGAATTTTTAAGCCTATCAGCTACAGAAGGTCAGATTTTCATGAGTAGAGAGAGTTTGCTCACATAGGGTCGGCTTCCTAGAAATCATAGGTCCATAGGGAAAAAAAAATTCATAGAATGTTGAGAAAGTAAATTAATTTATAAACTGCATAACTGTATTGGTAAAGAGTTTGCTCAACAAGAATTACTTAGGATATTCGCCACTGGGCTTCTCTCTCTTCCTATTGGCCTGGGTCAAATTTGTCACCTCATCAATTCTTGCCCAGCTACAGACCTTGACTTCATGATTTCTAGAAACTCATCCTTCAGATCATTTCCAATGTGGCAACAGGACTTTATAATGCACCCCTCTGCAGTATGGGCGCCTTCTCCCCACCTTCTTGGCTTCTTTTTACATGCTTTATTTCTACCTTAGATTGTAAGCTCCTTATGGTAGGGACTGTCTTGTGTCTTTCTTTGTATACCCAGAATTTAGTACAATCCTTGGTCCTTAATAAACATTAATCGATCCTGGCTTTGAACCTTCTCAGAAACCTTTGTTTTCTGTGACATTTTTGGGCAAAAGACACACAGACAAAGAAAGTTCTGGCATGAGGTAGTCAGACAGCGAGCAAGCTCTGGTGAAAAAGAGCTTCCATGGTTCAGAACTCTGAAGGTCATGGTTCCATGGTTCAGAGCCTCACTAGGGTGAAGCTCTGATGGCAAAGAGCTTAACCTTTAGTGGACATAACTGCTCTTTTATTGAGGTTACAACAGTATAGGAGGAAGGGAAAGCCAAGTGGTCTGATACATGGGCATTATTGTTGTTGGTAAAATAAAGAGACTGATAAAACTGACCAGTCTTCCAGAGTGTAGCCTTAGGGAAGGGCTAGGAATTTGGCAAGGTGGAGGTTCAATTTAACTCAAGGTTACAGAAATCAATCATAAGCAATACTAGAGTCAGCTTTTTGAGCACCTTTAAATTAATATCAAGATTAATGTATAGCTGGACTCCTACATATTCCTTAAGCTATTGTCTCTCCTTGGCTTGAGAAGATACTTTGTTGATTTACCAGTTAGTTTATTTGTCTGTCTGTCTCTCCCCTACACTTCTTCCCCCATCCCCACTAAAAAAAACCTTATCTTCTATCTTGAAATCTATTTTAAGTAGGGAGAAGAGCAGTAAGGCTTAGATTTGGGATTAAGTGACTTCCCAGGGTTACACAGAAAGGAAGTATCTGAGGCCAGATTTGAACTCAAAAGTCCTCCTGTCTCCAGAGTTGGCTCTTTATCCACTAGACTACCAAGCTACCCCTACCCCCTACCCCACTTCTCACTTTTTTCTTCTTTGTTTTCTCTTCTTTCCTTCTGTGTGGCCTGCTATTTGGAGCTGCTAAACATAGTGACTTTCAGAAATCAACATATAAACATGTTTGCGTATTTATAATTGATCTCCATCCTCCTTGCAGAAATGGCTACATCTTTTGACTGTTAAGGAGGTAGAGTTTCAATTTATGGATGTTATTTCTGCTGTGATTTGCATATTTGTTTCAGGAAACTTCCCTGAAATTCCATTTGCATTCTTGTTCTGAGTAATTCATAAATAGATTTTGTCCCTTAAAGAAGTTCTCATATTTTATTTACAATCTTTTAGGCCAACTGCAATGGATGCTCCTGGTTTGGGGAGTACTGAGTTTGGAAGAAGAGAAGAATCTTCTTCAACCCATCAATGCTCCTCATACCACCTCAGACTTTATTCATTGAAACCCATGAAATTTGTCAAAACAACAAATAAAATACCCACACATCAGAGAGAGCATAATTTCCTGACATTCAAATGGCTGCCCACTTTCAGAGTCATACTTTTGAGTCTGAAAACTATTTGCCTTTCTGCAATCAGAATCCTAGTGGCTGTTTGGAATTCAGAGTATTCTATTAACCTTTTGGGAGCCCACAAAGTGGAACCACTGAGTCAGCTGTCTAGGCATAAAGCACTTATTTGCATATAAAAACACTTTGGGGGGGCAGCTGGGTAGCTCAGTGGAGTGAGAGTTAGGCCTAGAGACAGGAGGTCCTAGGTTCAAACCCGGCCTCAGCCACTTCCCAGCTGTGTGACCCTGGGTAAGTCACTTGACCCCCATTGCCCACCCTTACCACTCTTCCACCTATGAGACAATACACCGAAGTACAAGGGTTTAAAAAAAAAGAGAGAGAAAAAAAACACTTTGGATGCTGCCAGATAGTTGGGCAAGCCAAAAATAATTTTTAACAAGACACTTGAATCTGTGGCTTCTCGAAGACCTACTCTCATTTAATGCCTTTGACACCAGACTTTGTGAAACAGACCTTCATTACTCAGAATTGCTCGATGTAAGTCCACATCACATATACTATATTAAAAAACAAATACCACAAGACCTACCTAATAAATTCACATGAAGAAAAAAAAAACACAAGTAGGGATTGTTCTTAAAAGCTTGGGGAGGAAATGGAGACTTAATCACTGACCATTTCAGAGGCCACGTCAGAGTAGATTGTTGATGCATTGAGCAAAACCCATTTTCCATCATACTGTGACCTCGTTCATATTGCTGACGAATTAATTCTTTTCATTCAAAGCCCTACCATGTCCTCTTTTGCTTTAAACCCTACAGTGATGGGCAACCTTTTGAGCTTGGTGAATCAAAATTCACCCCAAAAAATGAGAATAACTTTGAGAAAAAACCCACAATTTTGCAATATTTATAGTTTAAATAACAAAAATGTATAATTATAATATACAACTGTATTTAATAAGCCAAAATAGGTAAATTAATCTAGATGGAATTGTCATCTATAGTGCACAGAGTGTCTACACTACACTACAGCAAATGTTTCATCCTCGGCATGTGGCCCCATCCTTCTCTGTATGTGTGTCATCAAAAATGGCTACCTGTGTCATGCCTGTCATAGATTTGCCATCACCACTATAGCACAATGATAAGTCCAAGATCATTTGACTCGCATTCAATGCCCTTCACAATATGATCCAACTTACATTCCAACCTTGTCTAACCTTTTCATTTATACTATGCTCTAGCCCAGATGGACAATTCAGTATTTGCCAAATACTGTGTATATATATATGTATACACACATATAACTGTATATATAACTATATATAATTATATATAACCTTTATACATGGTTCACCTTTTCCCCCACATCTCACTCCATTAGTAAAGTATTGTTGTTCAGTTATTTTCTGCCATGCCTGATTCAATAACTCCATTTAGGGTTTTCTTGGCAAAGATATTGAAGTATTGTCATTTTCTTTTCCAGTTCATTTTACATATGAGGAAACTGAGGCAAACAGGGTTTAGTGACTTGCCCAGGATTATATTTACTAGCATTACATGTCTGAAGTTGCATTTAAACTCTAGATTCCAAGCCCTCTACTAGTGAGCCACTTAGCTATCCCATGAATGGAATTCCTGTCCCCAAATACTTTTCAGCTTCAAAATGCCATCTCATCCAAGAAGACTTCCCTGATATCAGGATGAAGTTTTTGTTTTTTCTCCCCTCTTTTTCCAATTTCCATTGCACTGTTTCCTTCTTTTGGATTTAGATGATACTTTGTACTTTTTTCATACTTATTACATTTTACTCTCTACTATATTTGTGTATATGCATATATAATAACCACCTAGGAAATTATAGGCTCTTCAAGACTGAGATGGCATCTTATTTAATCTTTTTTGCATTTTGAGTGCTTAGTGTCATGTTCATAAAGTCACAGGGTCATAATATTGCTGTTTTAGAGTTGTAAAGGGCATATAGTTCATCAAAATGTATACTCTCCTTTTAGATGAGGAAACTGAGTCACATAGCTGTCATCATTTGAATTCAGGTCTTCCTGATTCTACACCTAATACTTTTTTCTAGTCATTGTGTAACGTATCTACTTTGTTCATGGTAGTTGCTTACTTATATTTTATTTACATGTATGTTTTTATCCCCCTAGAAGACTGTAATCTATTTGAAGAAATGGACTATATCTCATTTACTTTTGTATCATCACTTTATTAGCACAAATGAACCAGAGATGATTAAAGACATTTAAAAAAATTTAATAAGCACTCACTATGTCAAGCACTATGGTAGTCAATGGGATACATAAAAATAAAACTGAGGCAGTCCTAACCTTTAAGGTTCTTATTCGAATAGGGACAGAAAAAAAATAGGGTTGAAAAAAGAAAAGTGTATATATATATATATATATATATATATATATATATATATATATATATATATATATATATATATATGTATGTATACACACACACACATATATATATATTTATATATATATATATCAGCTTTATTCATAATGGGAAATAATTGGAAATAGAAGGGATGCCCATCAAATGGGGATTGGCTAAACAAATTGTGGTATATGATTGTAATGAAATACTATAGTGCTATAAGAAATGATGATCAGGATGCTTCCAGAAAAATCTGTACTTATATGAACTCATTCAAAATAAAGTGAATAGTAAAGGAGAACATAGTACACCATAATAGCAATATCTTACAATGATCAGCTGTGAATAACTTAGCTATCCTGAGCAATAAAATTGGTTTAAACCAATTACAAAAGATTTAATTACAATTACAATTACAAAAGATCAAAGGTCTCTTTCTTTCTTCTTTCCTCTCTCCCTCCTTCCCTCCCTCCCTATATCACTTCCTTCCTTCCTGTCTGTGTTTTCTTTCACAAGATGGCTAAGAAGGTTTGCTTCACTGCACATGTATCACGAATATTAAATTTCTTGCAGTATCAGGGAAAGAGGAGAGGAAGGAGGAAAAGAGAGAATTTGAGATTCAAAATTAAAAAAAAAAAACAAACATTAAGATATGTTTTATATGTAAATAATTTTGACTACTAAAAAGTTTTTATACAGACAAAACCAATGCTACCAAAATTAGAAGGGAAGCAACAAATTGGGAAAAAATCTTTATAAC
Organism: Gracilinanus agilis; assembly: GCF_016433145.1. Taxonomy (NCBI): domain Eukaryota; kingdom Metazoa; phylum Chordata; class Mammalia; order Didelphimorphia; family Didelphidae; genus Gracilinanus; species Gracilinanus agilis. The sequence goes on from NC_058135.1 coordinate 46,634,780, forward strand.
AAAAGACTCAGATAAAGGTCTAATTACTCAAATATACAATTTGTTCAAAAAAATCAAGCCATCCCCCAATTGATAAATGGGCATGGGACATGAATAGGCAATTTTCAGAAAATGAAATCAAAACTATCAATAAGCACATGAGAAAGTGTTCTAAATCTCTAATAATTAGAGAAATGCAAATCAAAACAACCCTGAGGTATCACCTCACACCTAGCAGATTGGCTACAATGACAGCAGGGGAGAGTAATGAATGTTGGAGGGGATGTGGAGAAATTGGGACATTAGTGAATTGCTGGTGGAGTTGTGAATTGATCCAAACATTCTGGATGGCAATTTGGAACTATTCCCAAAGGGCTTTAAAAGACTATCTGCCTTTTGATCCAGTCATAACACTGCTTGGTTTATACCCCAAAAAGATAATAAGGAAAAAGACTTGTACAAAAATATTTATAGCTGTACTCTTGTGGTTGCAAAAAATTGGAAAATGAGAGAATGTCCTTCGATTGGGGAATGGTTGAACAAATTGTGGTATCTGTTGGTGATGGAATACTATTGTGCTCAAATGAATAATAAACTGGAGGAGTTCTATGTGAACTGGAATGACCTCCAGGAATTGATGCAGAGTGAAAGGAGCAGAACCAGGAGAACATTGTACACAGAGGCTGATACACTGTGGTACAATCGACCATAACGGATTTCTCTACTAGCAGCAATGCAAGAATCCAGAGCAAGACTGAGGGATTTATGAGAAAGAAAACTAGCCACATCCAGAGGAAGAACTGTGGGAGGAGAAACACAGAAAAATAAGCAACTGCTTGAACACAGGGTCTGATGGGGATATTATTGGGGATGAAGACACTAAACGATAACTCTAGTATAACTATCAATAATATGTAATTAGGTCTTGATCAATGATACATATAAAACCCAGTGTAATTGTGCATTGGCTAAGGGGGTTTGGGGAAAGGGAAAGAATATGAAACATGTAACTATGGGAAAATATTCAAAATAAAAATAAAAATATAATTTAAAAAAAGATTTGTTTTATATATAATTTAAAAAATTAAATATTAAAAATTAAAGGAGGATCATTCAGAACAAAGGTAATTTTGGTTTAAGGAGTTACTCTGGTAATCATTTGTCATAACTTTTGATAAGTAAAGGTGAACTTTAGTTATTATTTCCAGAGCAAGTCAAGTTAATAAGCATTTATTAAATGCCTGCTATATGCCAAGAATTTTGCTAAATGACTGAGGAAAGAAAGAGAGAGAGAGAAAGAAAGAAAGAAAGAAAGAAAGAAAGAAAGAAGGAAAGAAAGAAAGAGAGAGAGAGAGAGAGTTCCTGCCCTCAAGAAACTCACATTTTAATGCAAATATGCTACAAGCAGGAAGTGGAAAGCTAGGAGAAGGGGAAGTTTTGTATGTACATAATAATAGAGTAAATGACAAGATGCTTGAGAAACGTAATAGTTAAAAATTTGGTCTGATAAAAATAATAATGGTTAAAAAAAAGAATTGTTGTGGTCACCATTTATAACAATTAACTCTTAAATCAGTAAGCTGTTGGAAGCTTTATTTACAGCAAGATAGAGATATTAAAGTGGGAAATATAGGAAGGAGGTAGAAAATATCACCTAGCTAAAAATACCTTAAGTCCTAATCTTAGAACCTCCAGACCACAAATGTGAATTCAAATACGAATCTCACCAGGATCCAAAACCCGAATCAGGAAGCTGAAATCTGAAGAGCCAAAGATGCTGAAAAAACCACTGAGAACCTTTAGCACACATGTGGTCAAGACCACCAAGAATCCCACCAGAGCCCACACTCCCTAGGCTAAAGGTTGCCAAGAATGAAGAGCTCATGAAAATGAAAAGAGCAAATATCTCCCAGGTTCTCACTTATATACAGTTTTCTCCACCCATCAGCTCTCCTCTTAACATCTCAGGAATCTGTCACAGCCTTCCAATTTTCTTAACACTGCTGTGGGGTGGAGAAGGGATTGTGGCCTTTTAGGGTATGAACTTTCTTTGTTAGTGACTTAACTAAGTGTTAAATAGGGATACTTTAAGTTCTCAATTAAATAACTTAAAATAGACAAAGGGAATAAAAATACACTTTCAAGATAAATGGCAAGGTGTGTGTCTGGCAAAACGTACTTATAGTGAACTAGGGTTAGGGTTAGGGTTACTAATTTAGGCCATTGGTAAAATTTCATTTTATGCAAATATATACCTGATTTGTTAAATGAATGAATCAATACTATATATGTTTGGGACCTACTTCCTTCTGGCTCTTTCCTGGATTTATGGTATCTCTTTCCTAGAGTAACTGTTTTCCTTATTAATGCCCTTTGGTCAACATCCCTAACCATTAGTGAATTTCACCCTTCGCTTCTCCTGACTGACCATTCCTTCAATCCACCCCCAGCCTAGTACTGACATGAAACCTGCTTCAGCCCTTTTCTGAGGGTTCCTAATTACACCCTTTGTTCACCCTATTTCTCCACTGTTGAATATTGACTTTGCTTCCACCTGCTGTTACTTCCATTTTATGACCTGGCCAGGTACATTCTAGTTTCTCTTTATATTAAAAATGGGATGGCCTATAGGGTTTCTATCAAAGGAGCAATTTAGCTGGGATTTTTGAGAGCCTCCTAATTGACTGCTGAGGTTCTGACTTGACAAATAAGGCTGGACACAGTAGTCATTTATTCTCTCCTATTAAAGCATTGCTGAAAAGGCTGCTTTCTGGGCAGCTGCCACCCAGGCTACAGAGAGGGCTTATATTCATCTTCTTTCTGCTGTTCTGGTTCTTATTTCAGCCCCCACTGACAGCAATGGGGACAAAGTGCTCTATCATCAAAGAGGATGGGGCCACAGACTAGTTGGGTGGTGAGGTGATGGTAGGAGAGATGGGGACAAAAAAAAGGAGGGGAATGGCTTTTTTAATGCTCCCTCGGCAATTATGTTAAACAGATGCCCTATCTCCTGCTTTGCTAGTTGGTCTGTCTCCACAGCAACAGGAACTAGGGCAATAGCTGGCTACTTCCAGCCCACTTTTTTAGATGGCCTATTGGGTTTAGTCATGGCTTGTGCTCTTGGTAATGAGCTACAGAGATCAGAAACCAGGATCTACATACATACTAAGTTAATGGACCGAGCCATATATCTTTCTAAAATTGAATAAGGAAGACACTTCCCAAGGGAAACAAAGAGGTTTTTGTGTGTTTACCCTCCATACATGTCAAAAACAATTCGTTGTATTTGAAAGCTCAAGGGGGATTCTGAGATCAGCAACTATCTATCAGCAAGAAAAGCTTTCCTTACATGGATAAAGGTAGTTGATGTTGAGAATACGCTATTCATAAAAAAATCTTTTGGCCAGCCTCTTCTGCTACAAGGCAACCTATATCATAACAAGAAAAACTGGCATTTTAAGATATTGATTTCCTATAAGTTATCCCTTCTTTCTACTAAGAGCATTTTCTAGATTAGATTACTAAAGTATGGGGAACATAAACTTGAGAAATATCTAGGTGTCATGGATTATGAGCAAGAAGATTTTGTAGGTTCAAATCCTCCCTTTGACACAATACTGGTTTTGTGATGTGACCAGAGAAAATCACTCAAATATTCTTCATGCCTCACTCAACCCTTCAGGATAGGAAGTTGCTGAGCACTTAGTGTTGGAAGGATTTCCTCAGTGACATTCTCTACATTAATAAAATCACAGCTGGAGACCAAAAAAAATTAATAGCAATAATTAGGGCAAACAGTAGGACAAAAAATGTCTCATTTTAATTTATTTAATTAAAATAAATATCTTTATTTTACAAATAAGACTGGCAGCATGCATGGGCTTCATTTTATTCCATTGGATATGCTCAGGGTCCAGTGATTTACTGAACAAAATTTTGGACTTAATCACAGAAGCATGGAGTTTGAGAGTAGGAAGATACCTCAGTACTCATCCAGTTTAACCCAGACAAGAAGATAATACCTTAGACACATGATCATCTACACTCTGCTTCAAGACCTCTCAAGGGAACCCCTTCTATTTTTGAACAGGCCAATGGATATGAAGTTTTTCCTAATTTTTCTAACAAGTCTAAATTGGCATCTTTGTGACTTTCACTCATTGCTCTTGGTTTTGTCCTCTTACAGCAAAAAGAACAAGCTGATTTATTCCTTCATGTCACAACGCTTCAAATACTTTTTTAGGGGGCAGCTAGATGGCGCAGTGGATTGAGAGGCAGGCCTAAATGTCACCTGCATTCAAATCTAACCTCAGACACTTCCTAGCTGTCTTGTCACTTGTCACTTGTCTAAGTCACTTGGGCAAGTGACTTAACCTCCTCTCCCTAGCCCTTACCTCTCTTCTGTCTTACAATCAATATATTGTATTGATTCTAAGACAGAAGGCAAAAGGTTAAAAAATAAAATAAAATAAGACTCTCTCCAGGCAATAAATCCCTAGTTCCTTTAATGGATCTTTATTTTATGTGGATTCAATGCTCTTTGTCATCTGATTTTCCCTCCTCCGGACATTGCCTTGCTTATCAAAGTCCATCTTAAACTGTGGCACCTTAGAACTGAGCATATTTCTCCAGATGAAGTTGAATCAAGGCAGAGTATATAGTGCTTCTAATAATTCCCTCTTCCTGGATTACAACTCTCTTATTGCAGTCCCTAATCAGTGAGATTTTTAGCTGACAAAATTACATAGATGACTCATTGAGCTTATATTCCATTAAAACCCCTCTCTCCTAGATCTTTTTCAATGTGCTTGTAAAATTTATCTATCTATCTATCCATTTATTCATTTGTATTTAGTACCCAAGTATGATTTTATATTTATTCTTATTGAAGTTCATCTTCTTTTGTTGTGCAGTTATTTTCAATCATGTCTAATACTTCATGACCCCATTTGGTATTATCTTGGTAAAGATATTGGAGTGGTTTGTCATTTCCTTCTCTGGTTCATTTTACAGAAAAGAGAACTAAGGCAAAGAGGATTAAGTGACTTGCCTAGGGTAACTAAATTTTTTGGCCTCCTAGGGTTTCCTTTTACATTTTGACTATGTCAGCCATCCCATATTGTGTCTATCTCTCATGTTCTAATCTGAGTTCTACCATAAACAGTCAACTAAAACTGTTCTCTCAAAGTTAACAATGATCTGTTATCCATCTTAACCTGAATGTAGCATTTATCACTATTTATTCCCTTCTTTTGAATACTTTATCCATGCTCAGGGTTTTCTTGGTTCTCCTCTGACCTCTCTATTTTTTTTTCTCAGTCTCCTTTGCTAGATCTTTTTTTCTTGCCATACCTACTAACTATGGAGAATCTATCAAGGGTTCTCTTCTCTTTTCCCTCTTCTATACTATTTTCCTTGGTGATCTCATTGGCTACCATGGTTCAATGATTCTTTGCAGATAATTCTCAGATTATATATGCAGGCCTGATCTGTCTTCTTTCTCTGATCTTACATCTCCAGCTGCCTGTTTTTTTTTGTTTGTTTTTGTTTTTCACTGTTGATTCAAACTGTCCTCTTTGGAGTTGAGGTTTTCCACCTTTCTGTCTTCTTTAACTCCTCAGTCTTGTACCACCCAAATATACAAATCAATTGCCAAATATTGCAGTTTCTGCAATTGTCCTCCAATTTTATATTACCACTCTCATTTCCAGGTCTCTTTTTAATATCCCTGTGACTCAATGACCTTAATCCATCAAGGAAAACTAGATTCTCTCTTAATATTTCCTTATCCTGTATATTAACTCCATTTTAGTTATTTTAGTTCTGTCAAATTGAAATAATTTTCCTTGCCCAAAAAGACAGAAGCAAAATAGTAATTCAATAACTCTGCCATCTTTTTCTTTCCAGTTATCATTCCTTCTACCTCAAGCAGAGGTCTAATCCCTTTTTTAATCCTTCTTTTTCTTTCCCGATAGCTAAAAAAAACCCTAACAAAATTAAAGAAAACCAACCATAAACACCATTCTTTTATCTCCTTGGCTTCTCTCAATGGCCTTAACTCATTGTGAGTTTCAACAGTTTCAATACAATTTCTAAACAACTGTTTCATGCTCTTGAATTAATTTGTTGTTGTTCAGACATTTTCAGGCATGCACAACTATTTAGGATTTAAAGCAATTTTAATTTTTCCAGTGTCTAGGACAGTGGAATCAAAATCAGATAGAAACTGGCACCCCTAATTTGTACATAAGGCTCTCTGACAGCTGTCTATTGACTTAGATTTAAAATACAAATTGATCTATGTTTTGTTGTATTTTATTTATTTTGTTGGGGCAAAGACTGAGCCTTATCTTATGAAATGTAAATGATATGGAAGGAAGCTGAGGAAGTCCAACCTCCAGTGAAACTGAAATCAAAAGGAAGGAGTCAGAGAGTGAGTAATAAAGAAAAATAAGGGGGGGAAAGACTTACCTATCTGGAAAGACGTTCTTCTCCCTTGATTTTCTTTTCATATAAAATTAATTGTTCCTTTTCTTTTTGCTTTCTGAAAGCAAAATCTAAGAATTAGAATTTAATCAGAACCTGAGCCTGGAGATTGCTCTTCAGATTTTTGCAGACTTTCCCCCCCTTAATTGAACTATTATCTTACTTCAGTAATCTAATTCTTCTTTGTCACCTACACAGTTTCCTTTTCCTTCAGTTCAAGTCCTTATTTCTTCTTTCACTCATTCTCCTGATCTTCCTCCTGATCCATGAAAGCTGGAAGGAAACCAGGCTGAAAAGCCAACACATACAACTCACTTAGGAGTATTTAAGTGACTGAGATAAATTCTGAGATAAAAACTGAGATAAAAGAGCTAGGATAGCTCTCAAAAAGAAGACTCTCAGATCACTTCACCAGTGGAATAACTTTCTGACATCTTAAGCACTAAAAATAATGTCCCTCAAAAGCAGGATAGTATAAGTAGAAAAACATGCTGCATTTGGAGTCAGAATGCAAATCTCAGGTCTGCTGCATGCTACTTATTAAGCCCTTAGTTCCTCAGTTTTCTCACTGGCAAAAAAGAAGTTTTAACTAAATATCTGCAAGGTTTCTCACAGTTCTAAAACCAATGACCCTATTCTGCCTACTTTTCTATCACACACTTGCAATCAATCATTACAGGGTTAAAACAACTTCACTGCTGTGGTTGGGAATCTTAGGGTCCAAATTATATTCAGAATAAGCCTTTGGGTTTGATCTAAATCAGGTTTTTAGAGTTTATTCCAGTTGTCTTTCCTTATTCAACTCTTTCTTTTTTCTCACCCTGATGATGTTGAAACTTCTTCTCTAACTTTGTTGTTAGCAAGGGAATTCGATCTTTTCTGTTTGGACCCTTGCTTCCCTCAGTGTTAGGTGGTAACTACTTCCTTCCAAATTGGTAGCTCTTTAGCTACTTATATATGTCTTTCCCTGGACATACAAAGCCCTTGTCAACAGACAAGCCCATTTAAAGCTATTCCCTTCATCTTTTTATGTCCTCCATCTCTCCCATCTTCCCTTTTCTCCTAAGTTTCTTCTTGCTTCACGGACACACTTTGTCAAACAACAACAGAGAAAAACAATAGCCTCAGCATGACCCTGGGCAAGTCACTTAATCTCTATATTTCAAGCACCTCATCTGTCAAAAACAAATAATATGGGTATATACCCTCTAAAGTGGTAGTAAGGATCAAATAAGTTGATTATTTGTGCTTCAGTCATTTTTCCATCATGTCTGATTCTTTATGACACTATTTAAATCTTTTTGTTGTTGTTTTGGCTGAGTTTCTGGAGTGTTTTGCCATTTGAAGATGAGGAAACTGAAACAGAGTTAAATGACTTGTTCAGGGTCCCACAGTTAGTAAGTGCCTGAGGCCATATTTCAACCCCAGAACCTGAGTCTTCCTGACTTAGGCCTGGCACTCCATTCCCTCTGTCACCCAGCAATAAAGCTCTGCACAAATCTTAAATTGTTATATAAGTGCTAGCTCTTGTTATTTTTAATCAAACATAAACATAAGCCTATTTACAACCCAGAGGCATTTTATTTACCTCAGGTCATCCAAAAGAGGCTCTAAATCTGTATATGAATAGGATGTTGCCACTGGTTCAGAGAAAATATTTTGTGATTGAGAAAGGCTAATGGTTTGGAGAGTTTAGATCCTAACCTCAGGCAAGGATTAATCAATTAATCAATCAAATAACACGGATTAAGTGCCTTTGATGTGCTATGTTATGACCAGAGACAAAAAATACAAAAATGTAGTTTCTGGCCTTAAAGAGCTTCCCTGCTTTCAGGAGAGACAGCAGACACACAGACAGGAAGAGGTAGGCATAAAATGCACAAATTAAGTCTGAAAAAGGAAAAATTAGGATATAGTTCTTTAAAAACAAAAAAAGAATTAGGAAGTAGAGGGGAACATTTCTATAAAATGGTCCTATTCAAACATAGTTTTCCATGGTCTTCACTTTTAATAGGCAGTCCTCCAGCACTTTCTGCATTATCTCTAATAATTGGTTCAGTTTATTTCACTTTCTTATGGCTAGTGCTAAATTTTAGGGTTTTTGCATGGAATAAGTATTCTTTTTTTATTTTTTATTATCATGCAAAACTCACTTCCATGGTGGTCCTTGTTGTAAGAGTGTACTCATACATAACCAAACCCCCCCAAAAAACCAAAGATACACTGATGCGAAATATGACTCAAACAGTTCTTTGTCTGGAGATGGACAACATTCCCAGTCATAAATCTTTTGGGATTATCCCAGATGACTAACCAAGTTTTCACCGATTATCCCCATTTTCTTTCTTCTTATTCCTGTTGACTCCCTAGGAGCAACCATCTCATGCCAACGGACTCTGTTCTGGGCAACTTCCCCCAGCTGGGCCCATGTCATTCCGGTCTTTGTTTCATTTTCGGCAGATCTTCGCCAGGTCTGTTTTGGTCTTCCGACTCTCCTCCTCACTGGTGGGTTCCAGCTCAGTGCTTGTCTGGCAACGAACTGGCTTCCCGAAGGCTTTTGCCAGCACGCGTCGTGGACTCTGTCGGAGAGCAATCTTCCAGACTAGGCGATCGTTGGTTTTGTTGGTTTAATGAGGTTGCCATTTCTGTAGCAAGTGAGATTTTTATGGGGTGAGGTTGCTAGCCCCGCGCCCAACCCTCCTCCTTTTTCAGCCGGGCTTGGGACCGTCCTTGGCGGAGTTATCCCCATTTTCAGAAGAGTAAATTGAGGATGAGGGATGAAAGGGAAAGAGAATACATTCTTACAAACTTAAACAGCATGCATGAGAGAAAACATGGAAGCTCAGAAATAAGCAGAAATAGGACAATAATGTGTAGTATATATTATATGTATATAAGTACATATATATAATATAAACAATGTATAGTTATACAAATATACATATATACTATGTAGACAGTATAGATCTATATTTAATTTATATACACATCATATATAGATATATTTTAATCTTTACCTTCTGACTTGGAATTGATACTATCAGTTCCAAGACAGAAGAGTGGTAAGAGCTATCCAACTGGTGTTAAGTTACCAGCCCAGGGTCACATAGCTAGGAGAAGTGTCTGAGACCAAATTTAAATACAGGACCTCCTGTCTCAAACCTGGTTCCTTATTTACTGAGACACATGGCTGCCTAGAGATATAGATACAAAGAATTCCCGATTCATACACTATCCTTTCTGTTCTCTTGTATATGTAGACATTCTTTTTTAGATGTTAAAGTTCAGAATAAAAAAAAAGACAAAATTAAAATTTAATTTAAAAATAGTTCTTTGCTCATGGAGAATGTGCATGGGATCTAGAATCAGGGAGTCTCACTCAGAATTAAATTGTCTGAATCCAGAGGCCTAGGTTTTTATAAGAAGAAAAAAATAAAAGGAAAATTCCCCTTAAAAATACAAGTTTGAAGAATGAATTTAACCCAGAAATAATCAAATCTCCATTTAAAGTTTCTGGGCACATCGTTTCCATAATCAAAGTTCCAGCATGATTTCTGTCCTTCATTATTTCACACATATAACATTGTCTGCATAGAAAATTCCTATCCTCATTTCCCTGGGAAAAGTAACAATGCTTCAAAAATAAAAACGTTAAACACAAAAGACACTCAGCTGAGACCTAAGCCAATTTAGGAATATAGGGGGCAGTTTTAGTGCCTTCACAACTATGGTTACTTACTTGGCCTCCTTAATAACATCAATAGTGGGTAATGTAGGGTACCAGGTCATGGAAGCAACCAGGGTATATAGAATAAAACATTTTCTTCTCCCCGAAAAAGTTCTTTCCAGAACCTTTTGAGTAAAGAATACCAAGAGAAGATCAACTTGCAATAACACTAGTATAAGTTTTTAACAGCTTGCTTCATCAAAATATCTGTAATCTCATTGATATGGGTACTCCCACCTATGGGTAGGATCATAACCCAAACATATTTCATCCCTTGTGATTCATGTTCATGTCCTGCAAGAATGGCATCAAGTTGCAATGGAAAGAATATTCCAACTGGGGAGATCCTAAGTCATGAGCTACAACCCAGATTTTAAATAAATTGTTCCCATTGTACTGGCATAGGGGTTTAATGAACTAAGGCATGTGCCCCTCTCTAATTAAAGGCTAACCCTCACAACCCAGGAATCAGCCATTCAGATTGTATGCCCACATCCAGAACAGATTGGTCTATAGTGGAGGGGGGATCAGACAAAATGCCTCAGCACTCTGCCTGAGTTGCTTAATTTTACATAAGTAATGTAATGTTTGAAACTCCTGAGAAGTAGTATTTCTTTTTTTTAATTTTAATTTTGAATATTTTCCCATAGTTACATATTTTATGTTCTTTCCCTCTCCCCCAAACCCCACTAACCCCCCTTAGCCAATGCACCATTCCACTGGGTTTTTCATGTGTCAATGATCAAGACCTAATTCCATATTATTGATAGTTAGACTAGAGTTATCGTTTAGTGTCTACATCCCCAATAATATCCCCATCAGCCCATGTGTTCCAGCAGTTGTTTTTCTTGTTTCTCCTCCCACAGTTCTTCCTCTGAATGTGGCTAGTTTTCTTTCTCATAAGTCCCTCAGCCTGAGAAGCAGTATTTCTAATTTTAAATTAATTTACTCATTAATTGACTGCTCAAAAGAATCACACTCCCTCCACAATCTAAATGGGCACCAGTGAGAGTGAGCAGGGCAAAAGAGAGTGGAGATCAGAGAGCCTGTGTGGCCAGGGAAGAGACTTGGGAACCTCCTGGGCATGCCAATATATATCCTTTATGACCTCATCACTTAGTCCCTCCCCTGGACATCCCAAGTTATTTCTAATTGGTAATAGTCACAGAGAAGGTGGATTTAGAGAACCCAATTCCTCCCTCAATACTTCCTCACAGGAAGAGTTGAGTCTAAAGGATGCTAACAAGCCCTTTCCCTTCCCACCAGGTTGCTGGGTCATTGTAGTCCAAAATGGCTAGAGTTTGCTGATTTCATTTACTAATCTCTCAAGTGGGTCAGGTGGTTCATTGGTCCTGCCCTAAATCTTGTTATCCTTTGAATGTCTAAACAAAAGAAAGGACCCCATTTAGTTTCCTAGACTGTAATTCTTGGGGAGATCAAGGCAAAATTATTTCATAATTCGATATTAATTTTCCACAGTAGCTAGACTAGGCTTCTGGGGGAGCACAATTATTTTATTTCCTCCTTCTTTTTCTTTAATCTCTCTCAAAATGTATAAATCATGCATATCACACCAATGGGAAAAGGCTTGGTTGCTCATCTAACCTTGGACTAGAGGCACATAGAATCCCAGAGATAGGAAGGCATTTGGAACCATCCAAATGAAGCCCTCATCCCCTGAGAGCATGTCTTTCAAAGAGATGATCCAGTCTTTTCTTGACCATTTCCAATGACAAAAAATACTACTTCCCTAGGCAGTCTGCTCTATTTATTGACAGCTAGAATTGTTCATATGAATGATTCAAATTAATTTTAAATGTAAGGCTAACAAAGCACTTTTATCACAAAGTACCTGTGAAGTAGATTGTGTTATCACTGGTCTTTGGCTCTTTCTCTTTGCTCTCAAGCCCATCTCCTAGGAAGCTACCAAATCTTTATTCTTAAAGCACAGATCCAACCATATTATTCCCCTACTCAGAAAGCTCCACTGACTTCAAATTATGTCTGGGATGAAATAAAAATCCCACTGTTTGGCTTTTAAAGCCTGTAGAAGTACATCACTAGCTTATCCTTGTAGGCTTATTAAACAATTGCTGTTGTTCAGTGGTTCAGTCATGTCTGACTCTTTATGACCCTATTGACCATAGCACATCAAGCCCTTCTATCCTCCACAATCTCTCAAAGTCTGTCCAAATTCATAGTCACTGCTTCTATGACACTCTTTCTCTCAGCCTCTGCCAGTCCCTTTTGTTTTGAATCTTTCCCAACATAAGAGTCTTTTCCCTTAAGCTTCAGCTTCAGTATTTGACCTTCCAATGAATAATCTGAATTAATTTCCTTAAGTATTGTCTGATTTGATCTCCTTGCTGACCCAGGGAGTCTCAAAAGTCTTCTCTTAGAACCACAATCAGAAAGTGTAGATGCTGTAGCTCTCAGCTTTCCTTGAAGTCCAACTCTCACAGTCATACATTGCTAAGGGAAAAACCATTGCTTTGACTATATGGACCTTCTCTTTCCTATATTCCAAATAACCTGGCTTGCTTGGTGTTCCTTGGGCTTTCCCCTTTAGATTGTGAATTCCTTGAGAGCAAGAGACTATTTTTATCTTTCTTTGTAACCTCATTAGTAGGATTTGTTATTTTTTTTAGGTTTTTAATAAATGTGTGCAGTTTTGACTCATCTCCATTCTCAGTATCCCATCTTTTGTCTCCATGAATCTTCATAAGCAATTCCCCTCTCCTGCAATGCCCTCCTTCCTTACCTTGACTTAGACTTCCTTCAAAGACTAGGTCAAGTGCCATGAAAAGGAAGTCTCTCCTGATCCAATAACCCACAAGACAAGGACTTTGTATCAAATTATCTATATGAACATTGTTTTCTTCCAACAGAATAAAATCTCCTTTAAAAAAAGGACTATTTCATTTAAATTTTTTATCCCAGGGTCTAGAATATTAGTCTTTTTTTCTCCCATGTTCCCCAAAGTCTGACCAAGGCCATCCACTTAAAGCAAAAATCTTAAAATCCTTTCTTTCATATAAATATTTCCTGATGGGTCTAGATACTCCCAAAATATGACTACTTGAGCTCTTCAGCAAAACTTGAGACCAGATGGGATTTAATTGTCAAAAATATCAATTCTTTTGCTTGTTGGCTCTAAGAAGGGAGAGTGAAGATGGAAGGGAAAGAAAATGAATCATGGAAACATGGAAAAATATTAAAATATATATCAATTCTTGTGTTAAGGTCACAAAATCACAAGAACAGGAGAGGGAGGAGCCTGTAGAAAATGCGGTTTAATGATGTAATGTAGATGTAATGATGTAAAAATGTAATGATGTGAAATGATGTCAAGTTTAACAGAAAATGCAGAAAATGCATATTTAAAAGACAAGGGTTTTTAGAGGACTGGAGCTCAATACAGATCAATAAAGTGTGAGGGAACAAACAGATAAGGAGAGTATAGATTTCATGAATAAAGGTATAGTGGCTTAGATAAAGGACAAGGGCATCTGCCTTTACTTTTGCCAGCTCACATATGGCATATTATGTGCAATTCTGGGTACCCCATTTTAGAAAGGAAGTCAACATGCCGAAGCATATCCAGGATAGTAGGATTAGGGGCAGAGCTGCCAGTAGAAATATGTGAGTAAGGAGGCAAATGAGATTCCCTTCAGTGGTTGTAGGGGTATGGATTCAGGTCCTTCAGACAAATATCTACAGATATTTCCATATCCTCTAATTTCAGCACCCAGTGCAAAGTTCTGATTATTGTACACTGGTACAGCTCTGGTGAGAGCAGAGAATGGAGAGACTCTTTTGTGAGAAGGAATAATAATATACCATAAACTGGTCCAAGCAATAGTTTTAAAGAATCATCTAACTTAGAAACAGGTTTTAAATAGGTCAACAGAATCTTAAAATTGAATGTTTCCATCCCTACCCTACCAGCATCACTGATGCATAAAGGTTATCTCACAGTGATGTTTAGTATTGCCTGCTTATGTCTAGAAGAGAGAAAAGATGAAAACACCCCAGCATGAGAAATTTCAGGTGCTTGCTATACTCTGGAATTCATTGTCCTAATCTATTATTCAGGAATAACCACTATTCCTTACCCCTCCTCCTAGGGAATTGCAGGCAGATTTAGATAACAATTATAGTTCTACTCTCGGTACCTTTAAGAATGGGATTTTATAAAATGAAATTGAGTATTTATGTCTTTCAATTTTACAGCTGAATACCACTCAAAGGAGATAAACCTCTTAAATGATCCATATAAAGAGAATGTTGGGAAAATCAGAAGCCTGTTCCATTGTCAATGTCATCTCCAGGATCAGAGCCAAAACTGGGGTACCTGAACCTTTGCCACTCCTGAAAGTCTCTGGGGCTTGTCACAAACTAGCTAGGGTGCAGGTGAGTCTGAGTGTGTGTGTGTCTTAGTTTAGCCTGAGGTTTGGGATGTAGTGTTGGGCAAGTTTTCATCTCATTCTCCTAGAAAATGAAAGGCCCCCTACAACTTGGTTCTTTGATTGTACTTCCCACATATATGTGCAAGTGTGCATACACACACACACAAACATTTTTGTTTTGGCAATTATTTTTTTCTTTTTAAAACACAACTGTAAAAAAATATATTCCTTGCTTTCTTTACCTTGTCTTAACTTACAGTATCCCCAAGAGAATTGAGTTCTTTGCTTTCTGACTCCAACAGCTGGGTTTTATTAAAGGTTGTTCAGTGCCTTATCCCAGAGGATGTCTGCATTTCATTATTGGATACAACCATCCCTAGAAATGTCTTGCCATGCAGTGTGTCAACATTTCAAGAAGGAAGGTCTTATGTAAATGTCAGATGTCATTTTCATGAATGATAAACCTCTTCATTGTGAAAAGGGAAAATAAAGAAAAAGAGATCCTTACCTAATAAAAATGTTTAATTGGCTCTTTCCCCCCAAAACCAAATAACTTACACACTAGAGAATTAAATTAAATGTGACATTTTTCAAACAGAAGATGAACAGAAATAAGAGAACATTATATACAGCAAAAGAAATATTGTTTGAAGAATAACTTGTATATGTCCACCTCTAGAGTAAGAGCTGATGAATAGAAATAATCGAGACATAATTATATGTGTGTGTATATGTGTGTATATATATATATATATATATATATATATATATATATATATATATAATTGCCAAATGATGCCTTCTTTGAGGCAGGGATGGTTGAGAGGGGGGAGATATCTGGGAACTTTAAAGAAATAAGCAAACACATTACTTAATTTACAAAAAAGGAGCCACAGTTGCCAGATAAACCTGGAGACTGTTTTGAAAGTATGTTCACATTTTAAGTTTGGGGAGCTCAGGCAAGATCTTATCTGAGGATGATACAATGGGAAGAGATGAAATTAGAGTCAAAGGATCTTAGTATATATCCTGGTTCTGCCCTTACCTTATCTGAGTGACTTTGGATAAGTCACATAACCTCTCTGGACCTCAATTTCCACATCTGTAAGGGTTTTGGATTCAATGGTCCCTTAAGTTGTTTCCAGTAGATACACAAATCTATGAAGTATGCTTCCCTCACAAGAACCCTATGAATCCTTTAGGACAAGTTATTTTCCTTAATTCCTAGATATTGATAATGATAATAAAAATTGCTAACATTTTTATCTACTCTATATGTATTTATATCTACTATATAATCTACTAGTATATAAAATATACTATATATTTGTATCTACTATACATATTATATATATTTATATCTACTGTATATATATATATATATATATATATATCAATGTGCTAAGTAAGCATCTTACCAATATTCTCTCACTTGATACTCAAAACAACCTTGTTAGATGGGTACTATTATTATGCTCATTTTATGAGGAGTCATAACTGAGTCAGATAGAGGGGATCAATTAGTCCAATGTTTTATTTAAAATATAAGGAAAAGGAGGACAAGAGAAGTTATTCAATAAATTAATGAACAAGATTTATTAAGCAGCTACTTAATTTCAAGGGAAAATAAAATATATCCATGACATTTTTTTTTCATTTTAATTTGTCTCATTAACATTGTCTCCATCACTTTTCCAAGGTAAGACAACCAACAAAGCAATATCAAGGTCTGATTTGTAGCATTTGCTGATTTCTAAACTGTATAGAAGACACTGTAACAGGTTCTGGGGAATACAAAGATAAAAAAATCACTGCTCTCAGGAAGTTTCTACATGTGCTTATATGTCTCTCTATACACAATACATGAAAAATAATATTAAGTAGTTGGAGGAGAAGAGAAAAAGGCTAAGAAAAATAAGCAAGACCTCATAAAGAAGGTGGAACCTCAGCTAAGCTTTTAAGGAATTCAAGAATTCTATCAGGTGGCAGTGAGGAGGAAGAGCATTCTTGTACTTCTTTTACCATTAAGTCAATTTTGTTTTTTAATGTATTATTTTCTTCAGTATTTTGTACCTTTTTTAAAACCAATATATTAATCCTCTTTTCATAACTTTCTCCTATTATTCTCATTTCTTTTCCCCAATTTTCCCCAATTTTTCCTCAATCTCTCATCTCTTTCTTTAACTCTTCCAGAAATTCTCCAAGGCTCACTGCTACTGCTATTGCTGCTTTGTGAACTCTGGGCCAAACTCCAGTCCAGTGTGTCATTGGCCTCTTCTGACAATCTAAGTTTTCTTAGGCTGGAATGATTTCTAACACTGACCTTTTGTTGGGTCTGCCACTCTAAAATTTGATTTGAGGAATTTTTTTTAACGTTTGTTGGAGCAGAAGGTTAAAAGAGCTCAGTCAGGTTGCTATTATTACTCTGCCATCTTGAATCTTGCTCTGTATTCTAATTTTGTAAGGCACGATGTTAACTGATGACAAAGTGATTATAGAGGCACTTACTTCTGCTACTGTTTGCTCCACTCTTTATATTGAAAATGATTGGTAGGTTACTTTTACTCAGGATGATTTGATGATTTCAAGTCACCTGCCACAGACTACATCATGCAAGAATTGGCAGATAGCACTCTGGATCCAGTGTTAGAGGCATTTGAAAAATTATGCAGAAGGTGAACAGTACCATAAGATTGGAGGAGGGCAAATGTCCGAATTGTTCAAAAATTTAAAAAAAGAAGAGAATAGAATCCATAAACTATAAGCTAGTGAACTTGACTTGGATTCCTGGCAAGATTCTAGAAAGGGTATCTAGGTGGCACAGTGGACAGAGTTCCAGGCAGTAAGTCACCATGGTGCTTAGCAATTTCATCATTGTAGCTAACATTTTCAAGATACTCCTAGCTGAAACTTCAAAAACATAATTCTCCCCCACATCCTATCCCTCATAGCTAATTCAGTTTTTACATTCAAAATGGCTTGGAAAGAACACTCTAAGCCTCTGGAATTAGACAAGTGAACAGAAGTGGAAGCTTCTTCAGATTCTGAGACACCACTACCTTGGACAGGAAAATGAAAAGGGTAAAGGAAGGGATCATTTGGTTGCCATTTACTAGGTTTCTGCCTACTCCCATAAACAGCCCAGGAAACAACCTAAACAGATTTATGTAAATACTTCTTTGAATCTTTGTTAAAAAAAAATTCCTTTAAGCCTTTCCATGGATCTTCTATGACCCTAATTTGGATCTTAGACTATGGTTACTAACCAATGCTCTTAGAAGCCTCCTTCTCTCACTTTTTTTAAATTGAAAGATGAAAAGTTCATCCTATATTTTGAGTTTGGATGCTAAATTAAAAAAAAAAACAAATCTGGAGAGCTCTAAGTAAACGTCTGAATTTTTAGGAGTGTCAGGCATTTCTTTTGTTATTTTGTTTTGTTTTGTTTCTAAAATACTGCAGAAACGAATCATTGCCATGTTGGACAGTAAATTTCCTTCAGTCCCATTTTAGTCATTTCCTGAATTCCATGCACAGGATATGGGATGGGTGATGGGGGTGGGAGAAGGAGAGGAGTGGTTGTTTCCCATTCATCAGATGAATTTCTAACTTTAGAAGCCAAATGATGAATTTAAGTTCAGTCATGTCAGTGGGCTGACAGATGGGAATCATTCGCCTATAGGAGTCATGCTTTCTATTTCCTTTGTTAGCTATCATTTTCCCCATGTAGTCATATAGCTAGGCATTGTAGGGGAAATTAATTTAATTCATAAAATGAAATTAAATGAAACCTTGTTGACCTCTTCCTTCTAGTAGACAATCTCTCCTCACGTATTTTCATGTCATGCTTTCTTTTGATTTTCCTCTACCAGTACCTTTTCAGTTTCCTTTCATATATTATCATTATCATTCCTCACCTCCTTTGCATGAATGTACTTCAGAAATCGATCTTGGGCCATATATTCTCTCTGCATTTTCTCTGATCACATCAATTCTCATTGGTTTATGATCATCTCTGTGCCTATGACTCTAAAATCTATATTTCCATATTTTCTTCTGTCTCTTCGGTCAGTCTTGCATGACCAACTGCTTCCCATCAGGATCCCAAACTAAATAACTTTCTCTCTAAAACTTACCTTCTTTTCTACTATTTCTTTTTCCTGTGGAAGACACCACCATCCTAGAGTCACTCTGCTTCATAACCTCCCAGTTGTCCTCAAGTCTTCATTCTTCATTTCTTCTCTCAGCCAATCAGTTGCCAAGATCTCTCTATTCTATCTTCATGACAACTTTCATGTCTATCCCATTTTCTCCCCTCAGACAATCAGTGTTATAGTTCTGCCTCTAGACTAGATAATTACCTTAGCCTTCTAGTTGATCTTCTTGATTCCAATCTCTTCCCATTTTAGACCATTCTGCAAATAGTAACCAAAGTGATATTCCAGAAGAATCCATTGAACCAGGTTTAAGATGCTTCACTGATCCCATATTACCTCAAGATAACTCTTTTGTGTTTCACCTTTAAAGCTCTTCTCAATTACAACCTATCTCCAATCTTCACTTTCCTATTGACCTCACCTTATTTCCCTTCAGACACTCATATATTGTGTCTGTTGAACTGGACTATGGAGTAACTACTATATATGAAATATTTCATCTCTTGTCCCCATGCTTTGGCACAAGTTTCTCTCCATATTGAGAAGGTTAATCCTTCTTACTATGGCCCTAGTAGAACATCTAGTTATTGAGGAAGCCTAAGTCAGAAGCACCTTCAATAAGGCACCTTTTCTAATCTTTCCAGTGGTTAGTTCTTCTCCTCCCATTCCAATATATATATATATATTCTGTATACATTTTTGCATATAATTATCTATGGATACATTCTTCCATCTGAGACTATTAATTCCTCAAAGTGAAGAATTACTTTATTTTTGTTTTTGTTTCCCCAGCACTTACCATGGTATCTGCCTCATAGGATTAAATAAATTCTCTTTCAAAAACGACAACGATGACAATAATTAACTTTTATAACATGCTTTAAGTTTTTAAAATAAAATATAAATATTATCTCCATAATGACTCCAGGAAGTACTGTTTATATCTCCATTTTAAAGACTAGGGGATTAAGGGAGTCATAAATTAAGTGGCTTGCTAAGGATCATAGGGCTAGTAACTGTCTGAGGCAGAATTTTAACTCAGTATTTCCTGACTACATGGCCAATAATCTATTTACTATGCCCACTTTGTCAGTTTTGAATAAAAACCTCAAACTACCACAGGACAGAATAAAGAACAAAAACTAATTTGAAGAAGTCTTTGCTATAAATTCCTTGAATCTGACAGAATCCAACTATGTGTTCTTGTAACAAAAAAGTATGACACTTTTCAAAAAAAATTCCCCAATACTGGAATAACTGGAAACTAGTTTGGCAGAACCTAGGTATAGACCAATATCTTCTACCATTTGCTCAGATAAGATAAAAATAAATATATGATCTAGACATAAAAGAAGATACCATAAGTAACTTTAGAAGAATAGGAAACATACTACCTATCATATTTATAGATAGGAGAGGAATTTATGAGTCAATAAGAGATAGAGAGCATTATGAAATCTAAAATGGATAATTTTGAATATATTAAATTAAAAAGTTTTATACAAATAAAATAAATGCTGGCAATATTATAAGGAAAGAAGAATATTGGGAAAATTTTTGTAGATGGCCCCCTAGAGAAAGGTCTCAAATCTAAAATATATAGTGGATTTTGTCAAATATATAAGAGCAAGAGCCATCTCTCAATTGTTAAATGGGCAAAAGATATGAACAATTTTCAAATGAGGAAATAAAAGCCATATAGAGGTATATAAAAATGCTTAAATCATTGTTGATTAGAGAAATGCAAACCAAAACTCTGAAATATCACCTCAAAATGACAAAAGGACAAGTGACAAATGTTGGAGGGAATATGGAAGAACACTGTTGGAGGAGCTGTGAACTGATCCAACCTTTTTGAAAAGCAATTTGGAATTATATCCAGAGAGTTATAAAGCTGCGTATACCCTTAGACCTGCCAATACAATTTATATTCATATAATCTCTCTTTGCGGGGGCAAAAAGGGGATGCCTATAAATTGAGGAATGGCTAAACAAATTGTGGTGTGTGATTTGATGGAATACTATTGTGTCATAAGAAAAAATAAACAGACTATTTAAAAAAACCTGGAAAGAAATATATGAGATAATGAAGAGTGAAATGAGTAGAACCAGGAGAACATTAGATATAGTAAAAGAACTAATACTGGAAGAAGAAAATGAGAATTTTACCAGAAAGATAAAACACATAAGACTTAATTTATATGAACATGTTGGCTTCCCTGATAATATCTTATGTGATACAGGGAGGCAGAGTATGGCAGGAGTTGGGACACTTGTAGATGGGTCTATTATACAGATATGAAGAAAAGTAAGCTAAACATATAGGAGATTTGTGGTTTCGTTTGTGTAATATCTTCTTTTTCTTTACATATGAAGTGCTTGTTTTGTTTGATTTTCTAAACATTTGGAATAACAATAATAATAACAATAATAATAATAATTTAAATTCCATATAATTGTAGCTTTTTACAATAATAAACCACTAAAGTAACTAAGTATTGATTTTGATGATGATGATGATGATGATGATGATGACATTTTCTTTGGTAAGCAAAATAAATTTTACTGATTGACTATTGATGGGAATGTCCATGTTATAGATTCTCTTCCCACCACTAAGTATTACAGCCACCTTCCACACAAAACGTAGAAAATAAGAATCATTCAAAAGATATGAAGAAAACATGTCCTCAAGAACCATGCTGTCCACTAATGGGAATATGATCTCATTCATGAAGGGTTCTTGACTAGAGAAATATATTATAGTTAGTTGGGATCAAAGATATATGAGGAGATTTATAAATGCCAGGGAAGGATCAAATAATTATTTTTCCCCATTTTTCCAGAAACCTGATGGTCTATCTTGCTGCTATATGTAGGAGAGAGAATAGCAATTAAAACTTGAATTTGAGCTAAAATTAATATTTTGGATAACCAGCCATCATTAAGTCCAATGGATCTTTCATAACTGAATGTACCCCTCCCCAGTATCTCAGGTCATACACCAGAGGTGGGACCCAGTAGCCCAACATTCTAGGAACTGGCTTCCTTTGCCAGAATACATCAGACAACTCTGTATATTTGCAGTAGTCCAGGGATGGGGAGAGGGCCGACAAGGAGAATGAACACATTAGTGTCAGTATCAAGACTGTAACTCAATCCTGACACAAGGGCAAGGTTGTTTGATTTTTTTAATAGAATAATTGAAAGGCACTAAGAGATTAATTCTGATAACAAATAAACCTTGAGAATGAGTTTGCATAGTGGATAGAAAGCAGGCTTTGGCGTTAGGGTGACCTGGTTAAAAATTCTAAACCTGACATTTATTGACTGTGTGACACTGACCAAGTTCCTTACCCTGTCAGTGCTCTAGGCATCTATAAAAGGTAACAAGGTAAAGAATGCTTGCTGACCTGCATTGGCAGAGGGAGTTTCCTTATTGGGAGTTCCCTTTTTTTCCAATAAAATCACAGGCCCAAATGAAAAGCATATACTCCTAAAAAGCCTAGATTGGATAAAAGACTCTTTGGTGGAAAGAGTTTCTGAAATTCTTGCCTTTCTAATGTATTAAAGACTATTCTTTTTTTAAACTCTCTTTTTTTGTCTTAGCATCAATATTAAGAATTGGTTTCAAGGAGGAAGAGTATTAAAGATTATGCAATTGGGGTTAAGTGACTTGCTCAGGGTCACATAGCTATTAAATATCTGAGGTTGGATTTGAACCCAGGACATCCCATCTCTAGGAATGATGTTTCCTCCACTGTGCCACTTAGCTTCCCCTCAGACTTTATTCTAACGTTTGGCTACTAATCTGCTTTTTGACTTTGGAAAAGCATTTCCTTTCTTGTGCTTGAGTTTCTTTATTGTAAATGAATTAACAGCAAAAAAAGTTTGTTTGAAGAGAAAGTCTGTGCGAATAAGGTATTTCTCATCAATTAATGTATTTTGAGCCTTTAGAAAGATGGAAGTACTAGCTAGACTATTACCAAGTTTGCGTTTAGAATTAAATAAGGTAGAAGAACAATTTCTTCCTGAACAGAACAGGAAAAGAAAAGGGAACACAGGTAAGCTTCATAAAGTAACAGATTCTCTAAACAACCTTGTAAAGATGATAACATTTTAATTAAGGACGAGTCATAATGGATGTGGGGCCTTTGAATTTTTAAAACTACAGTTGTTTATTTCCCTTTTAAAGACCTATTAAGGACAATTCTTCATCCTAGGAAGGGAAGGACTAAATACTTGTCGGCAGTGGTGAGGAGAAAAATTAAGCATCTTAGATTTTAAAGTTGGATGGGGCTTTAGAATTCATCTAATCCAGTAATATTATATATTCCCGTGAAAGAGGCAGTTAGTTTCTTTTTGGAAAAAGAATATTATCTGGTGATAATCCTATGACTGTTAGTGAATGAACTACCCATTTTGGGGGTACAGAAGAATGAACCAAGATTTCAGTAAAATGAAGATTTTCAGATGCTTTACACTTAAAAAAATTTTTTGACATGTGTTATCATGTTATGGAAGTAGTAGAACAGTGCATAATTTCATAGTTGTCAGTTCTGTGTACTGCCAAAAACATTTGGCTTTTGATATTTTCATTTTCAAGACAGAGAAGCCAGCATACAAATAACAATTCATTATGTATGAAGTTATATAACATTTACATATGTATATAAATATTCCAGATGATTGTCACATCTATTACAAAGAAATAATTGGCAAATTAATCAAGTATTTCTATTTACATTAAGATCCCAACAATTATGTTTTGCTTAGATGATTGCCCATATCAAGGACTCATTACATCAAATGAGTTTTAGTAAATAACAATTATTTTTAAGAACAAAAGAATACAACCTAATCCAGGTTGAATTATTTCTCATAATGGCTGTGAATATTTTATGTTAACATCCCTAATGAATAACAAGGATAGTAGATGAATAAATAAATCATAGGTTGTTAGGAGAAGGGTTAAGGAAAGCACAATCTATTCTATTGCTAGTTAATGATAGGTCCAACCAGTTTAAGACACCCTTGCTGCCATGACTGATTATCTATGATAGGATATTTTTAATCCAAGTTAATTTAAAAACATCAAACCTAAGACATGTATATTATATAGTATTAGCTAGTGATTTCATATTTGTTTAAAAAACTTTCTGTTCATTGTGCTTGTGCTTCTTGAAAACAAGAAAAAGCAAAACAACGTTTAAAATGTAAAAGGCATCTCTGGAAGAATGAAAATTATGAAATTTGCTAAAGTCTTTCCTAAATCCATTGCCTGCAGATCAGAAGAAAACAGTTAAAGATTTAATGAAAGATCCAGTGGTTAAGTGGAGAAAAATTGTTTTCTCCAAGTTTGAAAGGTGTTTTATACAAGTTCTTGCTATATGTTCCTTGAGAGTAAGTAGCCTGCCTTCCTTCCTTCCTTCCTTCCTTCCTTCCTTCCTTCCTTCCTTCCTTCCTTCCCTCCTCCTTTCCTTCCTTCCTCCTTTCCTTCCTTCCTCCTTTCCTTCCTTCCTTCCTTCCTCCTTTCCTTCCTTCCTTCCTTCCTTCCTTAGTTAGGGGTGAACTTGGGAAGCCATAGGTTCTTCTGCTACTTTTTTGTTGTACTGAGTATTATGTTATTCCAGGATGTCAGGTATGGCTTGGGCTAGGAATATGTAAGATTTTAGCACTTTCAAAGTCATGTTTCAGCATAAAATCTGATCACTATCCTTCTGGTGTGCGCTCTACAAGTTTTTCAACTAATTTTGGGTCATAGCAAGATAACTATGGGTTTGTCCTTTGTTGGAGTTCCAGTAGATCGTGGCCAGACTCAGCCACTGTTAATACCTTAATAAAATTACAAACTCCCCTTTGGTCCAGGAATTGCATTCCTGATTTTTCATTACCAGGTTTCAGAATGGGCTGGAGGGTAGAACTGAGAATTTATTCCACTCCTGGGATTAGAGCCACATAGTTGCTACTGGCTCTGAATTTGTTCCTCAGTCAGTATATAGCCTAGGATTTTCAACCACTCCTCAACCTGAACACTATCCCTAGGACCTACTGGTCCTCAGTATACTTTGGATCTTTCAGCTAAAACTGGGTAGTGACAGCTTCCAACTGGCACATGTTCCTATATCCTGTATAAGGTTATGCTCCTTTATGATGTATATGGAACCTCTTCATGGCATCTGCTCATGCTGGGATATTCATTATGACCATTGGTATATAGATCCTCTCTCCAGTGTCTAAAGGTCTCTGTGTATCTTTTTATTCTAACCTAGTCAGAAGTCTGGTCAGGACTTGTTGTGGTTCACCCTCTAGTTTTATGTGGAGTTGTGTGTTAGAACTTATCTATATTTCTTCATGCTTCTCTGCCATCACAACTCCTTTATTCTTTCCCCTTTTCCTCCCCCACAAACACATACATGTAACAAATAATAGAGCTAGTATTCAATTTAAAAGTCTTATTGCTAAATAATCAGTAATATTTCCACTGGATCATGATGCCAGAGAGAGAAATATTTAAAATGATGATAGGGAAAACAAGAGAGCAAAATATTTCTCTAGGCAAGGAGAAGAGAAACTATCCACAAGGAAGGAATCAACAATAGTGTCTAAACATTTCAAGAAGGTAAAGGAAAATAAATATTTAAAAAACATAAATATTTTTAAAAATACTTATAATAAATATAGCAACATCAAAGATTAAAGCTGAATCTAGCTTCTCCCCTAAAAAAATATGAAACAAAATAATGATTGGTAAGAGAAAAAATGAACAATAATATATCTGTTCATTCAGTCCAGGACTGAAAATGACCAGAAGCTTAAACATATGCTGGGACATGCCAGAGGATCTAAAGCTGGTGAAATCTCTAGTAAAAGTGTCCTGGAGCCAGTGGGATCTTGGTACTGGTCCGTTCTACTTCCAGAAAGGTAGAAGCCAGCTGACAGGTGATTACTGGGCAAGGAAACTAAGATGGCTCTATTCTAGGCAATGTACACATGCCTTGGTCCTCCTAAAAGTCTTGAAGCCAGTACAGTGTCCATTATCCCTCTCAAAGGTGACCGAGGGATTACCCTAAGACATTGAGTTAGGGCAGTAGCTGGACAGACTGTGAAAAAAACAAGCCTTCAGATCTGAAAAACATATGATTTCCAATATCTGTTTGGTACCTTTCTAGGCTAGAGCACTGGACAAAGCCAATTCTCTGAGAATGATTATTAAAGAAGGAGATAAAGAGAAGGACAAGGCCAGCACCTGAATGGGACCATCAGAAAATAGAGGCAGAAGCTAAGGATAGAAGAAGAAAATAGAATTTGGTTTTCATTCTTAGTCCATCCCTATCATAGCCCAAAGTTGTAGAAGAGGTCATAGGCAAGGATGTGTTAGAACCTTTTAGACAGTCACTTGTTAAATTTTCAGAGTGAGAATTTACATCTCAGAAAATGGAAAACACTATAGAGCAGGACGTGATTTTTTGCATTATTAATTTGTCTAGCTGTTTTCTTTTTTTAAAAAAAGTGATGCAGAAAGTGTTAATAATGCAGATTAAATTGAAAAGTTTGTGCTGCTTTCTTTCCTGTAAAATGGAGATCCTAATACATGCCTGGACTGAGGCTCAAATGAAATGATCTATGGGAAAGTGTAGGAAAAGGCAAGAAAAGATTGCAGAAACTTTAGATGTTACAAAGAAATCTGTTATTTTAAAATTTGTTTAGCTTATAATTGTTTTTTGTTGGTGGCAATGTGTTTAGCATATGCTGGTCACTTTGCAACATTATCAGACTCCTGCTTAAAGTCAACTTGTTGAGTCATCCTGAGTCATTCACCCAAAGAAAGTTAAAATGAGGTAATTTGAAACATCTGGGGCAGATATGGTGACATCATAGGAACATGGATTTAGAGCTGGAAGAGACCTCATAGATCAAGACCATATTCCTCATTTTGCAGATGCAAAACTGAGTCTCAATGAGGTTAAGTAACTTGCATAAACTCACAAAGGGAATAAATGTCAGAGATGGTATTTCAACATAACTCCTCTAATTCCAAATCCATTGCTCACTTCACTGAACCTTTTTGGCTTTAGTCTTACACTAAATGACAGATAAGAACCAGAGATGTGAGAGACGGCAAAGTTGGATCAATTTGAATCTGATGAGAATCATAGTATCTTAGGATTAGAAGGAACCCTGAAGGCCATTTAATACAAACTCTACCCAATAGGTGAATCTCTTTCACATCACTGAAAAAGTATCATTTAGTCTCCACTGAAATAACTCCAATGCTTGGCAACTCACTTCTTCAGGATGCAGCCCATTACATTTTCAGACAGGACTAATTATTTAGATCTTTACAATAAGCCCACATCTACCTCTTTATTCTGTCTTATGGAAACATATTTTAAAAGTCAAATACTTCTCCAATATAAAAAAATAAAAATAAACTGGTACAGATTTGAAAAATGATCATGTCCCTAGTAAGTTTTTTCTTTAAGTTAAACAACCATACTTCCTCATGTAGAACCTTCATCCTCATGTGGCCTCAGTTCTAGTCACCTGGATTGGGGGAAAAAAACAGCTAGTTAAGGAAAAGGCATCTAAGACTGGATTTCTGCATATTAGATTAAAATTCAGAAATTTGGGAAGAGTATAATCTCATAAATGGATATACCTAATGTAAAGATGAAAATTAATGTGCAAGAACTAAATATTATATTTTATAAAGTTTTATTAATAATAAGCTAACACACACACACACACACAAAACGAGTTAAAAGCTGCTAAACTAACTTCAGCCATGCTCCTGAAGAAGCAAAAGAGAAAGAGGGAAGAGTTACAGCAAACTATATACATATGTGACTATGCAAACGTGGACAAAGGGAAATCATTCTGAAAAGTACAGAAAGGAAGTTTGGGTAGTGTAGTTTTAGGGATTCAAGATATTTCTAACTATACACTAAGAAATGCTGTTTAGAAAGAATTTTCCTGAAATTTCGTAAATTTAATCCAAAAGGACTCTGAAGGAGGGAGACAAATTTGTACTCAATATCACCTACCTAGTCATTATAGCCACAGATTGCCAGATATTCAAAAGAGATGGTATCCAACAAAAAATCCAGAAATAAATCTTATGACCTCAGAAGATAATGCATAATTGCAAGTTTTTTCCTCTTTTTTAAAATATCTCTTTAGGATACAGATTCAGTAGTGATATTACTAGATCAATGATATGCATTCTTTTATAGCCCTTTGGGTATGATTCCAAATTGCCCTCCTGGATGGCTGGATCAGTTCAGAACTCTACCAGGAATGCATCAGTGCCCCAGTTTTGCCACATCCCTTCCAACATTTATCATTTTCCTTCACTGTCAAATTGACCAATCTGCTAGGCATGAGATGGTACCTCAGAGTTGTCTTAATTTGCATTTCTCTAATCAAGAAGGACTTAAAACATTTTTCTTATGACAGAGTTCAAGAAGATTAACGAAATATTTACAATCAACTCTGAATTGTCAAGAAGGTAATATTTCTAAAAAACAGCCTAAAGATTTTTTTAAATGCAAATATTTTATATATTTATATACATTGACCCTATGAGAAATAAGTCTCTTAAGTTCCCACAACCACATAAAACTGTCATCTTTCTGTAGGGATCACTGAAAATATACTTTTCTGCATAATATTCTTTATAACATCAATTCTGCTAAGAGGTAATTTTCCTTACACAGTAGGGAGACATCAGAAGAACCCAAAAGGAGAAAATGGAAAGGGAGAAGCTGCTCTCCCTATTCTTCCTTTCCTCTCTGTGGTTGAACTGTTTCTGATGAGCAGTATCTGCCCCAAGAGCTGGTCATTGCACCAAAGAGGGTTGCTAGGGAAGCAGGTTGACCTTCAGATGATCACTATCTCTTCTACTCACAGTCAGTTTTTTCATTTTTTCAACCCCCTCCTCAAACACTTGAGATGTTACTTTAGCACTTTTCTAGAATGGATTCAAGATGTAATGAATCATCCATTCATCAGCAGCTACAGAAATTCCAGTGCAAACTTTATCCAACACCTTTATTTTCTAACTAAGCTACATCACTGACTTGGCTTGATTAGTCTTAGAGTACAAAGGACTTGCACTATGTTTGGCGTCATAATTGCATTGCAAAACTTGAATTTTAAATGCCAGCAATGAAAATATGCAACAAATGCATGGGGCATTCTTTACAGTTATAGGGTAAATAAGACCTAGTAGGATACAAGTCACTTAACAAAATCTCATTTTTTCCCCTTTGTTGTGCATAGGCATGAATGAATGAGATCTCCAATGCAAACATGAAATTGAGGTTATTAATAAAATCACAGGAATGCTTAAAGTCATGAAAGATAAATGGGCTAATACTGATAATTGACTACATAACAGACAGAAGAAAGGTAGTGGCAGCACAGAGATTTTTCTGGGCTGCTATGTCGACTTTGGGGAGGATGGCAGTAATAAATTCTATTAGAAACACTGCTGCTAAGGTTGAGAAATTGATCCAAAATATAGTTCAAAACCATTTTCTGAATTTCTAAAGCTATCTCCTTCCTGCAGGAGATTGACTCCTTGACAAAGACAGTACAAAATGTGCTACCACTTGACACTATGTGGGTGCCTTTGATCTTATTAATCAATCTTCTCATTCTTACATAAATAAGTGAGGAGAAAATGTTACAAAATAATTATCAATGACACTCAGCAAATCACAAGTGAGACCCAAATGGAATCAGATGGTGTGTGGTGGAACCTCTCATAACTACAGAGCACAGGTTTGTTAGCAACTATAACCAAATGAATTTTTTTATTCTAGGAATTATTATCCTTTTAAGAGTTTGCCTTAGTTGTTTTATTCAAGTCTATGACAATATTTTATTAGGGGAAAAACTTATGTATATGTATACTGAGAATCATGGCCCTGTTAGAGATCTAGTAGATTTGACTTTTAAGTAATCTATTTCTTTTAAAATGCATATGTTTAAAAGTGTTTTATCACTTGTTTATTTGGGTAATATATGATTTTGGGGTTTGGTTTTAAAATATAATTGTTGATAGCTTGAGACTTCTGGTTAAGATGGCGGCAGAGTAAGGAGCAGCTGCTCAATCTCTCCTAACTGAAGCATAGAGGACTCCTCAAGGGGACATAAAAATGAATCCAGATGAACGAAGGAACCCCACAATGGGGCGCAGCATTGAAGGTATGTGGAACCGGGGCATTTCCACGCTGTGAAGGGGTAAAACAGCTCTCACTAAAACGCGAGAGGAAGAAGCCCCTCCACCACCCTCCACACCACGCACAGCGCCAAGGCCAACGCACAAGAGTGAAAGCGGGATTGGGGCAACCAGTGAGTCACTGGCAGCTCCAGGGCTTGTACCTGAGAGCTGCAGGACGTAGGACCCCAAGTGGCTAAAGAACTCGCACAGACTTTCCCCGAGTGTCTGCACGGGTTAGGACATTGCCCTAGGCACAGACAAAGATCTCGAGCTCAGGGACTTTCCCAAGCATATGCTCGGGTGAAGACATTACCCTGGGCGCGGACAAAGATCTCAAGCGCACGTTAAGTGTCTGCGCAGGTTAAGGCAGTGCCCTAGGCGTGGACAAAGATTTCGAACGCAGGCTTGGACCTCGAGTGGGGACCCGGTGCATATGGGAGCGCGGTTGTGGAAGCAGCCCCTGAGACTGCTGAAGGAGCCTCGGCCACAGGGGCAGACCGGGGACTACCAGGAGGCTTGAACCCGAGGACAAGGAGACCGGAGCCCTCGGGAGCTTAGAAAGTGCAGGCAGACCCTGAGTGTGAAGACAAAGCTGAAAAGGGGCGGAGCTAACAATGGCAAGCCGAGAACCCCAGAAGAAAAAGATTATCAAGAAAAACTCTTGGGACACTCGACAACTTTTACACAGAGAAAAACCCAGACAACAGAGGAGGACAAACAAGTATTCAAACCTTCCCAAAACAATGAAAACTAGTCACAATCTATTGAAGAGTTCAAAAATGAGATGTTAAGGAAGATGGAAGAGATCTGGCAAGAAAATAAAAGGTTCCACAATTGGAAAGTGAGGCAAGTCAACTGAAGACCAGAAATAACCAGACTGAAAAGGAAAACCAGTCCCTAAAGGCTAGAATTGAGCAATTAGAAGCCAATGATCTCTCAAGACAACAAGAACAAATAAAACAAAGTCAAAAGACTGATAAAATAGAAGGAAACATGAAATATCTCAATGAGAAAATGACAGACCAAGAAAACCGGTCTAGAAGAGACAATTTGAGAATCATTGGTCTTCCAGAAAAAGCAGAAATTAATAGAAACTTGGACTCCATACTTAAAGAAATTGTTCAGCAAAATTGCCCTGAAGTCCTACAACAAGAGGGCAATATAGACATTGAAAGGATCCATAGATCACCCTCTACACTGGACCCAGAAAAGTCAACACCTAGGAATATAATAGCCACATTCAAGAGCTTTCAAGTAAAAGAAAAAAATCTTACAAGAAGCCAGAAAGAAACAATTCAAATATCAAGGAGCACCAATCAGGATCACACAGGATCTCGCAGCCAAAAGGCTAAAAGACCGCAAGGCTTGGAATACGATATTCAGAAAGGCAAGAGAGCTGGGCCTTCAGCCACGGATCAACTACCCATTGAAACTGACTATATACTTCCAGGGGAAAGTATGGGCATTCAACAAAATTGAAGATTTCCAAGTTTTTGCACAAAAGAGACCAGGACTAAATGGAAAGTTTGATATCCAACCACAAAAATCATGAGAAACATGAAAAGGTAAATAAGAAACAGAGGGAAAAGAAAGAAAACTCATAATTTTTTTAAATTTGACTCTTTAAGAGCTTAAATAAGATCTAATTATCTGTATTACTATGTGGAGAAATACTATGTATAATTCTCTGAAGTGAACTCTATTCACTATTATAATATTCACTATTATAGCAACCAGAAGAATAATTCATACGGAGAGGACAGGATACTAAATGGTCTAAGATGACATGGGGGGTGGAAAATAGTAGGGGACACCAAGAGAAATCTGAGTAAATAAGAAAAATAGGATATTCTATTACACACAATGAGGGCATGGGAAGGGGAGGGGATAAATACTATTATAAGAAGGAGAGGAAGAGAGCATTAAGAGGTAATAATCAAACCTTACTCTCAGTGTAATTAACCCGGAGAGGGAAGCATAGCTATATTATCCATTGGGATAAAAAACTCTATCTAACCCTACTGAGAAAGTCAGAAGGGATAAAACAAAGGGAGCAGGGGAGTGGGGAGGTCAAAAAGGGAGGGGGAGAAGAAGAGGGAGGGAATTCAATAGGCCTTTAAAAACAAAAAAAAGGAAATAACAAGGGAGAGGGCAGAAAGGGAAGTCAATCAAGGGAGGGAATAAGGGATACCAGCTCAAAGCAAACCACTGGTTTAAAAGAAAATAGTGTAAGAAGAAGGGGTATGTCTAGGGGAGGATACAAAAATGTTAGTGAATGCACAACTGATAATTAAAACTCTGAATGTGAATGGGATGAACTCGCTCAAAAAATTAGAAAGCGAGCAAATTAAAAACCCCCAGATGAAAACTAAATTAGAAATACTAAAAATTAAGGGAGAAATTAATAAAATCGAAAGTAAAAACTATTAAATTAATAAATAAGACTAGAAGCTGGTATTTTGAAAAAACAGATAAAATAGACAAAGTACTGGTCAATCTAATAAGAAAAAGGAAAGAAGAAAACGAAATTGACAGTATTAAAGATGAAAAGGGAGACCTCACCTCTAATGAAGGGGAAATTAAGGCAATCATTAAAAACTATTTTGCCCAATTATATGGCAACAAATATAACAATTTAGGAGATATGGATGAATATTTACAAAAGTATAAATTGCCTAGATTAACAGCAGAAGAAATAGAATACCTAAATAATCCCATATCAGAAAAAGAAATTGAACAAGCCATCAAAGAACTCCCTAAGAAAAAATTGCTAGGGCCTGATGGATTCACAAGTGAATTCTATCAGACATTCAAAGAGCAGCTAATCCCAATACTATACAAATTATTTGATATGATAAGCAAAGAAGGAGTCCTACCAAATTCCTTTTATGACACAAATATGGTATTGATTCCAAAGCCAGGGAGACCAAAAACAGAGAAAGAAAACTATAGACCAATCTCCCTAATGAACATAGATGCAAAAATCTTAAATAGAATACTAGCAAAGAGACTCCAGCAAGTAATTAAAAAGATCATCAACCATGATCTGGTGGGATTTATACCAGGAATGCAAGGATGGTTCAACATTAGGAAACCATCCACATAATTGACCATATCAACAGTCTAACAAACAAAAATCACATCATTATCTCAATAGATGCTGAAAAAGCCTTTGACAAAATACAGCATCCATTCCTATTGAAAACATTGAAAAGTATAGGAATAGAAGGACCTTTCCTAAAAGTACTAAACAGTATATACCTAAAACCATCAACAAGCATTATATGCAATGGGGATAAATTAGAAGCCTTCCCAATAAGATCAGGAGTGAAACAAGGATGCCAATTATCACCTCTATTATTCAAGATAGTACTAGAAACACTAGCAGTAGCAATTAGAGAAGAAAAAGAAATTGAAGGTATCAAAATAGGCAATGAGGAGACTAAGCTATCACTCTTTGCAGATGATATGATGGTCTACTTAAAAAATCCTAGAGAATCAACTAAGAAGCTGGTAGAAATAATCAACAACTTTACCAAAGTTGCAGGATACAAAATAAATACACATAAATAATCAGCATTTCTATACATTTCCAACACATCACAGCAGAAAGAGGTTGAAAGAGAAACACCATTTAAAATCACCCTAGACAATATAAAATACTTGGGAGTCTATCTACCAAAACAAACACAGCAGTTATATGAAAACAACTACAAAACACTTTCCAAACAAATAAAACTGGATCTCAAGAATTGGAAAACCATTAATTGTTCATGGGTAGGACAAGCTAACATTATAAAAATGACCATTCTACCCAAATTAATTCATCTATTTAGCGCCATACCTAGCAAACTACCAAAAAACTTCTTTACTGAATTAGGAAAAACTATAACAAACTTCATATGGAATAACAAAAGATCAAAAATATCAAGGGAAATAATGGGGAAAAAATGCAAAGGAAGGGAGCCTAGCAGTACCAGATATTAAACTATACTATAAAGCAGTAGGCATTAAAACAATATGGTACTGGCTAAGAGATAGAAGGGAGGATCACTGGAATAGACTTGGGGTTAATGACATCAGCAAGACAGTATATGATAAATCCAAAGAGCCCAACTTTTGGGACATGAATCCACTATTTGACAAAAACTGCTGGGAAAATTGTAAAACAATATGGGAGAGATTAGGTTTAGATCAACATCTCACACCCTACACCAAGATAAATTCATAATGGGTGAATGACTTGAATATAAAGAGGGAAACTATAAATAAGTTAAATGAACATAGAATAGTATACTTGTCAGATCTCTGGGAAAGGAAAGATTTTAAAACCAAGCAAGAGTTAGAGAAAATTACAGAATGTAAATTAAATGGTTTTGATTATATTAAGCTAAAAAGCTTTTGTACAAAAAAAACAATGTAGTCAAAATCAGAAGGGAAACAACACATTGGGAAAAAATCTTTATAACAAAAAACTCTGACAGGGATCTAATTACTCAAATATACAAGGAGTTAAATCAGTTGTATAAAAAATCAAGCCATTCCCCAATTGATAAATGGGCAAGAGACATGAATAGGCAATTTTCAGGTAAAGAAATCAAAAGTATCAATAAGCACATTAGAAAGTGTTCTAAATCTCTAATAATTAGAGAAATGCAAATCAAAACAACTCTGAGGTACCACCTCACACCTAGCAGATTGGCTAAAATGAAAGAAGGGGAGAGCAATGAATACTGGAGGGGATGTGGCAAAATTGGGACATTAATGCATTGCTGGTGGAGTTGTGACCTGATCCAACCATTCTGGATGGCAATTTGGAACTATGCTCAAAGGGCTATAAAAGAATGCCTGCCCTTTGATCCAGCCATACCATTGTTGGGTTTGTACCCCAAAGAGATCATAGATAAACAGACTTGTACGAAAATATTTATAGCTGAGCTTTTTGTGGTGGCAAAAACCTGGAAAAGGAGGGTCTGTCCTTCAATTGGGGAATGGCTGAACAAATTGTGGTATATGGTGGTGATGGAATACTATTGCACTCAAAGGAATAATAAACTGGAGGAATTCCATGTGAAGTGGAAAGACCTCCAGGAACTGATGCAGAGTGAAAGGAGCAGAACCAGAAGAACACTGTACACAGAGACTGATATACTATGGTAAAATTCGAATACAATGGACTTCTGTACCAGTAGAAAGCAATGGCACAGGACAGCTCTGAGGAATTTATGGTAAAGAACGCTACCCACATTCAGAGGAAGAACTACAGGAGAGGAAATATATAAGAAAAATAAATTCTTGAACGCATGGGCTGAGGATGACATGATTGGGGATGTGGACTCGAAACTACCACACCAATGCAAATATCAACAATTTGGAAATAGGTCTTGAACAAGGATACATGTTAAAATCAGTGGAAATGTGAGTCGGCTATGGGTGGGGGGACAGCGGGGGGTGAAGGGGAAAATAGGAGCTTGAATCATGTAACCATGTTAAAAATGAATATTAATAAATGATTTAAAAAAATATAATTGTCTTACAAAAATGATTAATATGGAAATATTGAGTGATACAACATGTATAATCCAGTGAATCCAGTGAATTGTTTGTCAATTCTAGGAGAAGGGAAGGAAGAGGGATGGGAGACAAAATGAAATTATATCACTTTGGAAAACTTATGTGTAAATTTTTATTGGAATAAAATAAATATAACATTTTAAAAAATAAAGTCATGCCCACTGATAAAAACAATAAAAATGCACATGCTTATCCGTTACATAGTTGAAGGGGGTTTGGGAAACTTTTTATTTTGATTATTTTTCTCTTTGCTTTATTAGTTTTAAATATGATTTTTAAATTGGAATTTATGGAATTATACCTATTTTTTTGGTATTGAAGGGTCAGTTTAAAATGTCATACCCCAAAGCTTAGACTATTGAAACCTGCCATTTGTGATTAAATCTTAGGGAATATAACTGATTTTAGAGTCTAATTCCAGACAAACTATAAAGGGAGTCCTAATAAGCCATTGATCATGGATGTCAACAGCCCCTATAGAGGTGATATATGTCAGTGCCAAGGTGGAGAGGTGTCTCAGGAGTGGGTTGGAAGAGTAAACTCTGAGGTAGGACTCTTCTAATATACGCTGGTAGGACATCTCCTCTTGTGGAGAATATTCTCACTTAGCTCTGACTCTGAATTGCTATCTTATTTGGCTCATGTATGGAGTAGAAATCATACTACTGGATCACATCCCCCTTTTTGTCATATTGTATCCCTCTTTTTCTTTGATATGGAAATTTTCTTTAGTCATGACATATAATGAGTAAATACAATATTTTTTCACTCGATCTACATGCTTGTAGAATATAAGCTATCTCTACTAGACTGGATAAGTATCAGTAATTTGTTATAATTATATTATATCTATATTTCTATATTATTTTTGGGAAAGGTAATTTACAAATTACTTGTGTGACTTAATGCATTCTGAAATGATAAACCTAGCCATAATTCATGTGTCACGTTTGTTGTTTTTGTAAAAGAATATATATCATGTTGGAACATTCTTTTGGGTAACTTTCAAGTTATGTAGGTGCTTATATATAGCATTAGGAGCCCAGCAGTATCTCATCCTCTTGAGAGGTTTGTGAAATTATCCTTAAGGTCCACAGATTAAGATTTTTTCAACGTAATTTTACGCAAAGATATTGTCAGTGAAGTGGTTCAGGAAATCAAATCTTCTGGAGAAAATTCTGTAAGGACCATCATAATTCCAGATAGACAAAAAAGATGACAGCAATAGAAGATGTCCCCAGAAGTCAGACAGAACATCAAGAGCCTTTAGATATATCAAATAAAACTGTTGGGGTTGGATCCTCCATCCTCTTTTGTCCTGCAGATGCACAGATATTTTATTTTGATTATAAAACCCTTGAGCCAAAAAAGAGAAATGTCCCCTAATGCCTCCTCATCAACTCATTTATCAATCATTCTTTTTTTAACTAAGTTTATTTCCTTATTTAATTAATTAATTTAGAATATTTTGCCATGGTTACTTGATTCATGTTCTTTCCCTTTCCTCCTCCCACCTCCCTCCCATAGCCAATGAGCAATTCCAATGTGTTTTACATGTGTCATTATCAATCATTCTTAATATGCTAAGAAATACCCAAATATAGTTAGAAATTTGGGCCCTTATGTATCCTGGTGAGACAATCCTGAAATGTATAGGTATTACATATGGAATGATTCATTGGAGAGATTAACATGTCTCCCAATAAATTAGATGGAAGATTTGGGAATGTAATACTAGCATTTACCCTCTTTCCTTTTTTGGTACTCCCAGATTAACTTTAGATTTTTAAAAAGGGAGAGTTTTGATATTAAGTTTGGCTGGATTGACCCTGGTTGGCTTAAGCTGTAAGGTGCCCCACTCACAGATCAAATCAAGGTATTGGATAGAGAAAAGGTAAAAGAGGAGGAAGAAAGCAGGCATACATACTCTGGGGGCACACTGGAGGTCTCATGACTTCTGAATGACAAGAGTGCTTCTTGTCACTCAGGAGTTCCTGGCATCTGGATACCCACCTCTTGCCCAAAGTAAGGTTAGAGTCCTCTGATCAGAGGGACTTTTTAAAAGGGACATCATTAAGAATGTAAATTTGGGTCCCAAGAGAAAATTGGGACTTCTTTTGACTGAGAAATGAAAGCAAAAAGTTATTTTTGGACTCTGCTCCATGGCTTGAAGGAGGCTTCACAAGGGAACTGCCAACTACATATGGCTAAAGACCTTTTCTTTCCCTGATCCACTTTTTAAATTATTTAACAAATAATTATAAGTTAAGATACAATCTCAAGAAAACTTTAATCTTACTAGTTCTTAAAAGAGGATGAATTTAAATGCTTGACATGACCCTTTAAGAATATTATTCAAAATGAGGTTGTGGTGAAGCTGGGGGAAAAGAACTATAAATTACAAAAAGTATTTATAAACTTCATTGAAGAAAAGTGGAAGTTCATAGAAGGAAAGGGATAATCACTTAGGGGGGATGGAATAATTACAACCAATAACAGAGAGATGGTCAAACAGCTCAACTCGCATTTTGATTCTATTTTCTCTGCCAAGAAGAGCAATCATTAGACTAGAAAGAATAGGACAATAACAAAAGCAAAGACTCACTAGATGACTTCCAAAGTAAGCTAGGAGAAATAGAATACATTAGGATAAAGTTTAAGTTCAAGTCAGTAGGTCCAAATCAGCTTCATTCCACTGTACTGAAAGAGTGAATGGGTATAATTGTTGAATTATTGCCACTAGACATTGAAAGATTGTGGATAAGAGGAATGGCACCAGAAGACTGACAAATGCTGTCCTAATTTTCCAAAGAAGGAAAGAGAATGGAATCTGTAAATTATAGGTCCATTGTCTTAATTTTTATAACTAGCAATGTTTAAAATGTTTTTCTGTGAGAAAGAGATGCTAATGAACATCAACTGATCACAAGAAAAGACTTCAACAATAACAAAAAAAGTCATACTGGACTGATTTAATCTTTTTTGTCAGTACAGATCATAAGAATGTTGTTGACATGTTTTACACAGATTTTCGTTAACTTTTAAAAACAAAAACTTTTTAGAGAGATGTAGGATGAAGAGATGTGAGCTAGTCAATAGTTCAGATAAGTAGTTTTGGATCTTCAGTTGAATTTCCAGGAAAAAGGAATGGGCCTTTAATGACAGTTTGGAAGGAAGATACTCATAGAATACCTAAAAGTTGTGCTTGTTATAAAATTGTAATAATTTTTTTATTTTAAAATGTATAAAATATTTATGAAATCTTTATGATCAACTAAATGTAATGCTTACCAAATTTTCCAATAAAGCAGAGCTAAGCAAGACAACTGATATCTTGGATGACAGCCAAGTATCAAAAAGATCTTACAAGATTCTAGTAATATTGGATCAAATGTAATAAGATGAAATTTAATTATGATCAATATAAAATCTTAAAATTAGGCTCAGACGTCAAATTCACAAGTATAATTGAGAGAGATATGGGTAGACAGTAACTTCTATGGGAAAAGTCCTGAGAGCTTGTAGACCACAAACTCAAAGTGAGCCAACAATGTGAGAGGGCAGCCAAAAAAATTCATGTGAAAATAAGGCTGGGTTAAGAAAGTAATAATAATAGCATCAATAGTGATACCTTACTTTTATATAGTATATTTTTATGCAATACCTTAATATTATATGCCAAGAACTGTGCCAAATACTTTATAGATATTATCTCATTTGATCCGCGCAATAGTCTTGGGAGGAAAATGCACAGATGAGAAAACTTAGTCAGAAGTTCAGTGACTTGCATCAAGTTACACAGCCAATCATTGACTGAAACTGGAGAGGATCTCAAGTTTTCTTGACTTCAGAGCCCTATATAGAGTCAGATCACCAATTTAGTACCATATTAAACTCTGGATTCCCACTTCCTAGGAAATCAATCATTTAGAGAGCCATTCAGAAAAGGATGGGCTAAATGGTAAAGAATCCAAAGATAATGCCTCAGAAAGATTCAGTGGAGGAAAGTGAATTGTTCCAAACTAGAGAAAACATGGGAGCTGGGTTATGGGACATAAGAGTGCTCTTTCATTATTCAAAAAGCTATCATGTAGACGATAGCTTTGACTAGTCCCAGAAACCAGAACCAAGAGCAGGGAGTGGATGGACCAGTTCAGATTTGATGTTCTGAAAATAATTCCTAACCATTAGAGCTATCCAAAAAATATAATCTCAGTAAATGTGCAAGTGGTCTTCACTGGTGGTTTTCAAGTTCATGTCCAGATTCTCTAACTCTCACTTTGCTTTCCATCCATCTTGAAGAGGCAGGGAAGGACTTTCTTATCTAGGTAGCCACATAACAAAGCAATTAAAGAGATACTAAGCAGAGGCAGAAAAGGGGAAGAAATCAGCACTGATTCATCACCTTCTCTGTGCCTGGTACTATGCTAGGTGTTTACAAATATATCATTTCATCCACAAGTCAACTCCAGAAGGTAGGTGTTATTATTATCCCTACCATACAGTTGAGGAAAAAGAGGCAGGTTAGGTGATTGCTCAGAGTTACATGACTAGTAATCTGAGACTGGATTTGAATTCAAGTCTTCTTGTTGCCAAGCCCAGAGTTCAATCTACTGCCCAGAAATCCTGGATGTGTTTGTGGAGAAGTGTTGAGAATTTGGGTCCTTAACCTGCATCTAGCCAGAGAGAGAGAGAGAGAGAGAGAGAGAGAGAGAGAGAGAGAGAGAGAGAGAGAGAGAGAAAGACAGAGACAGAGAC
>NC_058135.1:46675472-46702820 GCF_016433145.1 Gracilinanus agilis
ATAGATATAGATATAGATATAGATATAGATATAGATATAGATATAGATATAGATATAGATATAGATATAGATATAGATATATCTACCTATCTACCTATTTTTGGTAGCTGGCACAGTGGATAAAGTACTGGGCCATCTGAAATCATCTTCCTGAGCTCAAATTTGGTCTCAACATTTATTAGCTGTGTGACCCTAGGCAAGTCACTTGACTCTGTTTCCCTAGATTTCCTTATCTAAAAAAATGATCTGGAGAAGGAATGACAAACCACTCCAGTATCTTTGCAAAGAAAACCATAAATGGGATGATAAAAAATTATACATATCTAAAAAAGACTGAACAAGAAGAAATGTGCATACATTCACATATATATATATGCAAACATACACACATGAGCACATATATTTGTGTACATATATATTCCTTCCAATGTGAAGGATCTGAATATTAAATGACCATATAACTGAGACAGGCTAGTCTGAGGGTCCTCTGAGTTAGCTTCAGTCTTAAGAAGACCTAGATGAAATGTGACACTGAGTCTTTTCATAGTATCACAGTGAATCTAGCATCTCAGCTAAAATGAGCTGACATTTTATTGAGCAGGAGCCAAGGCATGTTTTTTCCAGAGCTGAAACAGCAGAAGCTTAATTTTGTGATGAAGAATGACAGCGAGGATGGATGAACTCAAGAACAAACCTGGCTCAAATGGCAGCTTGATTCTATAGGAGCCAGTTGTTGCCTTTTGGAGAGAGTAAAAAGCAATGCTTTCCTAACCACTATACATGTCAAACTTTTATTTATCAGGAGAAATTCAGCTCAACTCAAAATTGTGGAAGGCTCTGAAAAGAAGGATCTCTTGGCTGAGGAAAGAAGCAGTGCTGTTGAGACTGAAAGTCAAGTTTCATCTGCTCACCAGGTCCTTGGCTTTGAGTTTCTTGATGGACTTGAAAACTTTGACAGGTGTGTATGTCAGTGTAACCTGAAAACAGGGCTGAAAGACAAACTCCATTCTATTCCCTTTCCTTAGATTCTGAGCAGAAACTGAGGGAAGAGATGTGAGGGTGGGAGAAGGGAACCTTTTGAAAGACCCCATAGAACCAGGGTGAATCATGAAAACTTGTCTGGTGAAAAGTCAACATTTCTTTCCTCCTTTCTTTTTTATTTATTTCTTTAGCAATGAAGATGTCACAATATTGGAGCATGTTAACGAATGCACTGGGAGTCAAGGTTACACCAGGCATTGGGAAGGGGACAGGGCTAGGAGAGCATCATAGTCCTGATTATTCTTGTCTGGCTGAGGCAAGAAGGTATTGCTCAAAACATAGGCTTGCTTCAATCCTTGTTTCCAAGTTAAGTCATCCTAATTGTATTTACTGCCAAAAGTAAGTGCTGTGTTTGCAGAACATTAATTGCCTGATCTTAAATCCACATAAGTCAGGAGCTACTGTGTGAGTACTCCCTTGGCAGCCTTGGGTCTGCCCTCTCATGCATATGGATTATGATAGGACACTGGGGTCTCTCATTACTTGATTGTATAATGCAGCTCTCAACCACACACAGACATGCTCAATTAAAAAGGTAACCATATTGAATCTGTGTTGCTGACTTTTAAACACAGACCTTTTTTTCTCCTTGGGAAAAAAAATCTAACTAGCTAAGCATTGTCCAAGCAGTGGAAGGTTATTTCAGATTGAGCAAACTCTTCGCTGTTAAATAAGCTATATCGGATTTTTTTCTAACATATTCTCTTTCAACATAAGACTTTCTGTTTTGTCTTTCTTTTAAATATGTGAAATTCTTATATAATTTGAGAGTAAAAATCTAGACTGGATTTTGGAAAAGTCATTTCAATAATCAGGGAAAAAATTAACTATACACATATCTATTTCTAATGTTTTCATTGTCATGAACACCTATATTCTTGGCATGGGAGAGACCAGGAAGCCTCTGATGAACAAATATGCCCATTAACTTGATGAGATGATGAGATATAGAACTTTGTGGGAAAGGAAACTTCCACTGTGGTAGATCACACACTCAGTTTCCTATCTTAAAGAACACAGGCGACTACCTTCCCAATGACTTCAGCTGCCATCTGATAGTTTACTGAGGCCTTGGAGACGAATTTTTGCACCCTCTCTTTATAGTCTATAAAAACTATCTGTGATATCCCTTTTTTTTCTCCAATACTATCTTACCCTTGGATTTCTATAATGATGTGAAGAAAAGAAGGAAGGCATTTCTCTTCCTATGCCTTCAGATTCCTCATAGGAAAAGAAAATAGTGATTTTTGAGAGAAGCATCTGTGGAGATGCTTGACCAGGTAAAATGAAGAAAGGAGATTTTGGAACTTCAATACTTAGATGCTTTTTTCAGCCTTTCTCCTCTTCTTCACAACCATCAAGGGAGAGTCCAATGGGTTATTTATATGCTTCCAATTTCAATGTTTTACTTGTTAAAGAGTTCCTGTGAATCTTTAGTGTGTTATGTTTTTTCCTGTAATGGGAGAAATAAAGACTATCACAAAGTCAACATTCATATTACATATGGTGGTGGTGGCTCCTTTTTGTACTTAAAGGGGGCTAAAGTGACACAACTTTGATGGAGTCAATGTACAATCTGTCTGACAATGAGTGTTTAGACCAATATGAGTTTGGAAGGCTCTACATAGGACAGACACAAATAGGCTGTATGAACATCAGGAATGGAGTCATCTCTAAATTTGCATTGCTCATGATTCTTTTTAGATATTACAATTTTGCATTTCTCAAAGATAACAATGCCTTCTTTGATGAGGGCTCATCATGCAAGATGGTCCTGTGCCAGTGTCTCCCATGTCTCCCATTCAATTCCAGAGTTCTTCAGAGAGACCTTGCATCACTTCTTCTGACCTCTGTGTGAGTTCTTGCCTTGTATGAGTTCTCCATAAAATAATCTTGTAGGCAAATTTATATTTGACATTCAAATAATGTGGCCAGACCATCAGAATTGGATTCTCTGCAGGAGATGCTTGGCAGTTCAACTTGAGAAAGAACCTTATTGTTTGGTAACTTATCTTGCCAGGTGATTTTCAGAATCTTCCTAAGACAATTTGAACAAAAGCAATTTACTTTTCTGTCATGACACTAGTATATGTCCAGATTTTATAGCATACAGCAATGAGGTGGGCAGAATGACTATCTTGTTTGTAGTTAGCCTACCACTTCTTTCCTACATTTTTTTTTTTGGAACTTCCTCAACACTGAGCTAACTCTGGCAGTTCATAAGTTAACCTCATCATCTAAGTAAACATCCCTCCAAAGTTTAGCATGTGGATTTTAACTAATAAAGAATATGAGGCCAT
Source organism: Gracilinanus agilis (assembly GCF_016433145.1). Classification (NCBI taxonomy): domain Eukaryota; kingdom Metazoa; phylum Chordata; class Mammalia; order Didelphimorphia; family Didelphidae; genus Gracilinanus; species Gracilinanus agilis. Next base: position 46,678,814 of record NC_058135.1, read on the forward strand.
TTCTCTGAAAATAACATTGTTTTTTTGATGGGGGATCTTTTTCATTTTTCATTCATTTCATCTTTCTCAGAGATAAAGAACCCCAGTGAGTCTTATGTCTTGCTTATCAAAGAAGTTGTCCTCTTTCTGATTGGCCTGACTGACCTTTGGACTTCCCCTGACAGTTCCCATTGGTAGACATTTTGAAAGAGAAGGTGGACTTAGAGACCACACCTGCTCCCTCATTACTTCATCACAGGAGAGATGGGGCCAGAAGATGCCAGCACATTCTTTTATCAGCCTTACCTGGCCTGACCACCTCAGTTTAAAATAGTAAAAATTCAACATGACTGGTCAGTTCCTTAATCTTTCAAATGGACTGGAATTCACCATAGCTGATTGACCTTGTCCTTAATCCTTTTATCCTATTACAATTTTAATAACAACATCAAAAGAAACCAGTTTGATAACCTGGGGGTGAGAAGAGGTGGAGAAGGGGTAGAACTTGGGAATATCCTCATGGTTGGCAGCAGGCTATTTCAGCCTGACCTTAAGAAGCTTAAAGAGAAAATGATTACACATAGTATCATAATTAAAAATTAATTTCCACAAAAGTATACTACTGAGTAAATGAACTTATCCATAGCATTAACATTTTCTCCATTTGCTGTAATTGATGGTTCCACATTTCTATGGTATAGTACAGGTTGGTAGAAAACCTCTGTTTTCTTGGTGTTAATCTTCAGGCCCAAATTAGCATAATTGGCAGAGAATTGATCCATACTCTATTGCATCTCCATCTCAGAGGCTGCACTGGGTGCACAATCATTTGTTGTTGTTGTTTTTCATTTATTTTTACTTTTTTTTTAGAAAAATTTTCCATGGTTACATGATTCATGTTCTTACTTTCCCCTTCACCTCCAACACACCCCTCATAACATGTGTCATCAATCAAGACCTATTTCCATATTATAGATAGTTGCATTGGTGTGGTCATTTCCAGTGTACATCCCCAATCATGTCCGCATCAACCCATGTGTTCAAGCGGTTGCTTTTCTTCTGTGTCTACTCCTATAGTTTTTCCTCTCAATGTGGGAAGCGTTCTTTTCCATAAATCCCTCAGAATTGTCTTGGGTCATTGCATTGCTGCTAGTACAGGAGTCCATTACATTCGATCACAATCATTTGTAAACAGAAAGCTATGCACTAACTTTCCCTCCAGTTTAGTTTTAGCTTGTCCCCTTTTCAAGTTAAAAAACTTACCATTAATGCAGTAGCTGACCTTAATGCTCTTTTCATCCTCATTGAAGGGGTTAAAAAATTGCTGAGAATATCAAGCTAAAAAGCATGAGAGCAAGTATATAGTCCTGCTTTTTGCTGGAATGGAAAAACACCATGGCTTTGCTCCACAAGAGTAGTAATTACATTTAATACCTTGTCTTCATTTGTAAGTTCAGTTAGAAAGGAATTGACTTTACCTGATGAATGGCTCTAGCATTGGTTGATGACATTCTATTGAAAAGAAAACACTATGGTAATATTCAGTCCATTTTTCCAGGATCATTTCCTTATCAGCGATTAGTATGGCTTTATTAGCCCTAAGTAGTTGAAATGCACCATAGGTCTTTGACACATAAATAGCCTTCAGGGCATCATAGAAACACTTTGGGTTGCTACGATTAGCATAAAACTGAATTTTATCTGCCTTCTTACTGAGCCAAAAATCTTGCATCTCTCTCTAAACTTCATTTCTATTTTGCTTTTAATGGAATTAAACACTGACTTCTTAGAGACAGAAGAACTGTCCTGCTGGTAAAGCCTGTGAATTTTTCATTTTTCACTTAGTAGCTTTTGAATTTCCAATCATTTTCATTAAACCAACTAACCAATGTAAGTATTCTGGCCCAAATGAGTAAATGCAGGACTGTACATCAAATATCTGAAAACTGTCCACTCTTGCCAAACATGTGTTGTCTTGACTTTCCCTCCAAGTCAGCAACAGACTATTCATGTATTAAGAAGTACTCTAATCTTTTGACATTTAGTCTTCTGGTAGTCATTTTGCCTTGGGGCCATCACTTTTGTTGAATGCAATGCTTATCTTGGAGAGGATAAATCTATGATCAGTCCAGCACTCTGCACCACACTTTGCTCTCATCACTCTCACATCCTGTATTTTCTCATGATGACATAAAATAGTAAATTCCAGTGTTTGTTTTGAGGGTGCATCCACAAAGTTTTATTGCAGAAGTCAACCCTATGTGCTGGGCTGACTATATTCAGGGTTATGACTACAGTTTCTAGTGTATCCACACCTGATGTTTCATCATTTGCCCATCACCACAGGACTTCAAGTTGGAGTACAATAACAAAAAACAAAAAAACAAAAAAAAATCCCCAATATACTAAAATGCAAAATGGTAAAATGGTAAGGGTGTGGTTTTTTTGACTCAATATGTAATAGTGAAAAGGTTGCCAAATTGTAATAATTAAAATTAAATTATGAGGCTGTTAGTAGCTTTATTACATTAAAGTAGTGATAGTACAGAAAGGGAAATATAGGAAAGAGGTAGAGAGCAGTTTAACTAAATACCCTAATTGTCGTTCTAATGGAATGAGGCTCATCACCAACAAAGGCTCCTTCAGGTCCAATCTCCAGTCAGAAGTCTGTGAGAGTTTCTTCAGCAGAAGTCACTGGCACAGTAGTATCTCCAGCAAGAGTGTTACCAATGCAGGAATATCTGTTCAGACCTCTGGTTTGGTCACACCTTTATAAGCCATTTTCTCCACCACTAGCTCTCCCACAGCACATCTCAGGAACCAATCATATTTCCTTAATTTGCCTGGCACCACCCGGGGGGGGCAGTGCCTGTGGGATCAGTTTCCTGTCTCTAAGGATGGATCTGTACTTGCACATCAAAGGTAAAGGATCTTCAAATTCCTGACTAAGTTAAAAGGGTGGAGCACTCCAAGTACTTAGTTGATTAAGTTAAGATAAAAAAAATTCCCTTTCACAAATATAAATTAGATTTCAGTGAGGCAAAGTTTTGCCAAGTCAAGTTAGCCTCCCTCTCTTCCAGAGTCATCAAAATCCAGTGCAGGGCAAAAGTCAAGGTAACTGGTGATGACTGGGGATACAGTGGATAACCTTGGCATCCTTCAATGTCTGCAAGCTCTAAGTGCTCCAGAGAGAGGCTGTGGTTCCTCTACCTTCTTAGCCTGTTGGAACAAATTGTTCTTTTTTGGAGAAATTGCCCATTTCTCCAATGCCCATTTCTCCAGTGTAAGTCTTCACATATTTGGGATAGATGTCCCACTCACTCACCAATAGGTTTAAGGCCTGTTGGCTATCCTCAATCTGGTTTAGTATACTTGCCAAGATGATTTTACCATTATACATGCTATAGCTTCTTGGAGCCACAGATAAGAATTGGGTGAACCCAAAAGGTTGATGAGCAACCTTGAAAAAGGGCTCAGCAAGCCCTCTCACCAGAGATGCTAGTCCTCTCTGAACAGCCTGCAGACCCTTAGTATTGCATATCAAATACCTATGAAGGGGTAGGGACATGGACCACATCTAAAGTTTACTCAGATTTCCCTCTACAATGATGGCAATGAGTCAAAGAAAGAAAATGATCCCTTTGGGTCAGCCTTTAGGATCAGAAGGAGATCTCTGTGATTCCAGAGAACAATAGAGGTGGTAGTGAGGAACATAGTATCATGGATATGGGTAACACATATATTCATTATCAAAATCTAAAGAATTAACTGATTAACTAAGAGAGTTGAGGGAGAAATAAATGAGCAAATTATTAAGGCTAAAGTTATTAAGAGCATTATTAAGGCTAAATTTTTTACTTCTATTATCAATCTTTTGAATTCAATTTTATTTTATTTTCAGGGCTTAATTTTTTTTCTATTCTCTCTTCTAGGCACTGAAAAAAACAAGACAAATAAAATTCATCATAGATAGAAACAAAACAAATAAATAAATCCCTACAATTCTATTGTTAATCTTAAGTATTTGTTTACAATTTCCTATCCTCCCTCCTCATCCACAGAGTGAGGTATTAGGAATGTATGGCTGTAGAGAAGGCAAAGAGCTAAATCCTCTTTGCCATGTTCCCCTCCCCTCTAGCATTCTTGAGTAATGTCAGGCAAGAGGTACAACCTCAGAGAAGAGCAGATATGAGATAGGGAGACTGAGGTAATCAAGGTCTTTGCTCCAGGTGTCCCTCTGTTTACTGCTAGAAGAAAATAATAAGTTCTCAGAATCCTAAGAAGATTACACTTCTCAGAATCCGTTTTTGTTATTGCTTAGTTTTTCATGCTAGGTAGGTTGGAATTTCCCATGGGTCAAAACTATATCTTGACTAATATAGCTGCTGGGTAGTAGAGTGGATGGATTAAATCATGAAGTGCTGAACTTCCAGGTGTGAGCGTTTTCATTTCCCATTCTTTGTATTCTCACCACCATTCTATTGAACTCTGCTTGACACTCCCATCTCCTGATAGATGACCTCCATCCCCCAATTGATAAATGAAAAGACAATTTTCAGATGGAGAAATCAAAGCAATATATAGATATATATGGGAAATGTTCCAAGATCACTACTGAGTAGAGAAATGCAAACCAAAACAATTCTAAAATACACACCAGACTGGCTAAAATGGCAAAAGAACAAAGCAACAAATGTTGGAGGGGATGTGGAAAAACGGGGACACTAATACATTGTTGGTAGAGCTGTGAACTGATCCAACCACTTCAGAGAACAATTTGGAATTACATGCAGAGAGTTATAAAACTGTGTACACTTAGACCCAGAAATATCTTGCTGGGTCTGTTTCCCAAGGAGATTAGGAAAAGAGGAAAAGAACCCATATGTTGTAAAATATTTGTAGCAGCTCTCTTGGTGGTGTCAAAGAATAGGAAACTAAGGGGTTGCCCATCAATTGGATTGAACATATTGTGCTATATAATTGTAATAGAATACTAATGCACCATAAGAAATCATGAACAAACTTAGAAAAACAAAAAACTACTACCTGGAAGATCTATACAAGGCAATGAACAGTGAAGTGTGTAGAAGCAGGAGAACATTATACACAGCAACAAAACGAATACTGGGAAAATAAACTTAGAATGTTATCTCCAGAAAGTGAGCAGAAAGATAAAACATGAAAGACAATTTATATGAACATGTCAGCCTCCCTGATAATATCCTATGTGATACAGGTTGGGCAGGGAAGGATTGGGACACTTGTGGATGGGAACTATTATGCAGATAAGAAGAAAAGTAAGCTAAACACATAGGAGATGTATGATTTTATTTGTTTAATATCTTCTTTTTCATTACATATAGAAATGCTTATTTTGTTTGGATTTGCAAATATTTGGAATCATAAAAATAAAGAAAAAAAGGAGTCGATGGCTTCTGAGGTCCTTTCCATCTCTAGATCAGTAATACCACGAGCTACGATCTGGTGAACTAATGGCACATTGGATTGAATTGTGGGCCAGGAGTCAAGAAGACGCATCTTTTTGAGTTCAAATCTGACCTAAAACACTTAGCCATTTGATCTTGGGAAGTCATTTAACCCTGTTTGCTTCAGATTCATTATCTGCAAAATAAGCCAGAGAAGGAAATAGCAAACTACTCCAGGTTCTTTGTCCAAAAAAACACAAGTAGGGTTAGACACAACTAAAAAAATGACTATACAAATTTGATCATCCAATAAACAACATGTACACAAACAAACAAATTCAAAATATATACAAAGTTATAAAGTAATTTCAGAGGAGTTGAGGAGGGAATGCTAACAAATAAGATGAGGAAAAGCTTCCTATAAGAGGACTTGAACTGAGCCTTGAATGGAGATAGGAATTCTGACATGAAGGGGGAAAATATTCCATTCATTAGGAGGAATGTCATGTATGGGAATAACAAAGGGACCAATTTGGATGGAATGTAGAAAGAATGAAAGATTAAATTCTGATAGCAAAGAACTTTAAATGCCTAATAAAGGAGTTGATATTTTTTGCTGGAATCAATAGAGAGCAACAGAAGCTTCTTGAATGGAAACCAATGCTGGTATTAGATACTGTACTGCCTTAAAGGAACTCACAATACTATTGAGCAGAAGTGTGAGATTTGGGGCTGTAAAACTCCAAAGCACATTGAGCTAGGTTAATATATAATTGGGAAAATTTTAATTAAACAAATAAAAATATAATCAATCACAGTTAATATTAATTTGTAGTCTTCAAAGTAAATATGCAGCCCATGAGGCTGTTTCTTTCTGAGTTTGACACCACTAATAGGAGAGAAAATGTGTGCATTTAAAAAAATCCTATAATATTGCAAGAACATCAAAGACATCAAAAGGATTATCTATTCTTAAATACTTACTGATTAATTCAAAGTGATGAATCTGTTGATCAACAAACATACTTAGTTTTTGTTATATTCTATTTAATGCTTACAAACAAAGAACCAGAAAAAGAACGATGAATTCCCCTTTCTAGAGATAAAAAAAAATCTTGCCTAACTGAGCTAGACTGGGGACTTGATTATACCACATAATCATTATGAGGCAAAGCAGGAAGAGATGTGAGTGGAAATCAGGCAATATTTTATAGAGGAAGTAGCACTTGAACTGAATCTGGAAGAAAGGGAAGAATTTTTGTAGGACAGAACTAAAAAAATTTTTTTTCATTTATTTCTTATAAAAATTTTTACACTAAATAAGTTTTATTTGTATCTTTTGTCTACATCAAAGTCATGTCTGGATTTATGCTCCCCACCCCAAGCTCCTAGCAATAATTGAACCCTAAGTTGCTTAGCTCACTACATCTTAGACTACCACAAGCTCAAGATATTTGCCAACTTGTCTTCTCTGTAGAATGTAATTTTTAAAGAAGGAAATAGGAAGGTCCTAAGCATAGTGAACACAGAATAACCTTTTTTCTCAAAATGCATTTCACCATACCATTACACATCATATAAGAAACAACTGATTACTGATGTAGAAGTGATTTCGGTAACAGCCATCTGTGTGCAGTCAGACTATTTATTGATTGAAGTAAAAGTCAAAATTAATAGACAACTTTAGAAAATATAATGATGAAAAGAAGACACAGCATAAATACAAGAATTCCAGTCATGTGTTTAAAAAAATAAACCTGATCATTCTAAATAAATAAAAAAGAAACAATTAAATGAGTGTTTTAAATGTTATTTTAAGATTTAGTTTAGAAAATAAACTTCCACCAAAGAAGAATTAATGTTTAAAGGCTATTTCATTGTCCAGCAATACAATTTGTCCTACTGATAATGAGGAGGCACCACCAGTTGGGATCTCCAACTCCATCATGATAAAGAATGTCTTCATGTTTGAATATACAGAGAAAGAGTCCTTAGAGTATAGATACAGATTCCATTTGCCTTGAGGCTCCATGATGTGAATCAGGTTCTGACTTGTAGAATGTTGTGATTAATTGGAAAGGGAGAAAGAGAAATGAAGCCTTTAACTTTATGTTGGATGATGGGTAGTGTTGGTCATGTATATTATATATAGCTTCCCCACAGTGTCACCAAAAGAAGTTGGTCAAAAACTAATCTAATTGATCCACGCTTATATCTACACATATTATTTATGCATAAGCAAAATAGCATCATGAGACCCTTAGGCTAGTGATATATTTAGCCTCTGAAAACAATCAACAACTGGCAACCATTAACTTGTTCTATAATTAACTGCAATGAACAAATACGAAGATATTGACTCAATCACCATTTTTTAACCATCAAGGACCTAGACATTTGATCTTTTACCATGCAGCTAGCAAAATGAGAATTAATTCGATACAAAAATATAGTCTTATTTATTATTACTGACATTTCTAACATAGGCATAAGTGTACTAACCTATTCATACACTAACTTTAGCAAGAGAACTAGAATTTAGAAACTTATTTGCAAAAAATATTTGCAAAATTTTTCTTAGTTAATATTATCTGATTAGTTCATAAAATTAGATAGATGCATAGATAGGATTCATTACTTTGTTCTAGTTAGCAAAATTAGCCTTAAGAATATTTATGAATGTTTAAATGTAATTTATTTCCTTTCTGTTCAAAAGAAAATTTTTTTTTTCAAAACTGAAATCCCCATTCCTTTCCTATGCTTTTACCTTAACCCATCTTAGTTTTAGCTTAGTTTAGTTGTAGCATAGTTTAGGAGATAGCAACCTTTTATTATTTTGCAAACTTAGTTAGGGATAAGAGCTTAGTGAGAATTTAGCTTAGTATAAGAGTAGTAATCCCTTAGACTTTAGTAACTATTAAGATGGTGCTAGTTGCACATTTTGAAAAGAAAAGGGGCATTTGTAGTACAGAGAGAGGGGGTCAGATAGTTTTTTCAAGCTTTGGCTGAGTTCTGAAATCAGTTAGGGGTTTGGAATCTTGAGGGAGAGGAGTGAGTTGGTTTTGAGGAATCTCGTGGAGAGAGATTCTGACCAGCTGAGCTGCTTCCTTGCCTATCTGTAGAATTGAAATTTAGTCTAGCTTTGAAATATTTATTTAAGAATTGTTAGTTTAGATAAACCCTTTGTATCTTCATTCCCTATATTATCTCCTACCTTCCCTCCCTTACCTTATATGTCTGTGGAGTGAATAAGGAGAGTAATTAGAGAGGAGTTCAAATCTGTGAGGGGTTTAACTATAATTTGACAATATCTTATCTAAAGAAATTGGTTAGTCATCATTTTATTCCCTGTAGACATCAAGAGCACCTTGAAAGTTGAGCTAAGGCAAGACCTTGCTCAGACTCCATCTCTGCCTCCCTTCCCCCGCCTGAGGTTCCTGAGATAACAGTTAGTGCTTCCTCAATCCACTTTCTTGACAAATCATCCTTAAAGATAATAAACCCTTTTGTGTTTCAACAGATCTATTAGTTAATTTGTCAGTTAGTTATTAAGAGAGGGAAGAAGAGGGAAAGAACCAACATACTCTGGGCTTGAAGGGAAGCCAGGTATCCATCTTGAAGGAAGGTGTAACTTCAAAACAAGTCCTTTCCTGTGAAATTAACTAAAGCCTGTAGTTAATTTCAGTTCAGTCTATTTCTCAGTTTGTGTTTAAGTCTGAGTCCTAGTCTATAAACCCTGCTGTATTTGCCTGTTTAGATTAATTCTCTCTCTCCCTGAAGATCTTGTTTCTTTCAGTGTTATACTCCTGACTTCAGCCCTATTATATCCTGAATCTCCTTATTCCAGCCTACCTGTAACCTAGATTACCCACCTAGCAAGTCCCTGACAACCTCCTTTCAAAATTCCCTTGTACCACACACCTTTCCTCAAATTATCCCCATTACATCACACTTCCTCAAGCTTGGTTAATTGAAATAATCTCTGATGACAAATCTTATCTTCAAAAGGTTTTGCAATGTGATAAAGAGGAAGAATAAAAATGTTTCCTCATTCTGGGAGTTCAGACCTTAGGAAGGAAGACACAAAAGACATCAATGCATTTTTATCACTTAGGGGATAAGAAAAGTCAGTACAGGATTGAGGAAACTTCTGTACTCCATCTTGTCCCTCTCATTGATAAAAGGTACTCATTCTGTAAAGGGTGGAGTTCGAAAAGAGAAAAATGGGGAGAGCCTTCTCAGGAATTGCATTCTGGATGCAAAATATCTCAGCTACCATCACTATAATTTGTCTTCTGCTTTTACCCTCTTTTTCTTATGTACTTGTAGAAAGATCTAGCATAGAATGTTGTTATTATTTTTTGGTTTGCTTTGCTTTTTGTTTTCTAGAAGCAACTTTTGGATTCTTTCAATTAATGCTTTCCTGATTTCAGAAAAGTTCAGGATAGCTTTTTGTATTATTTCTTGCATTATTATATTCAGTTTGAAAAATTGTTATTGGTTTTTTTTCTTCTTTTCTTTACTTTCATGAATTTACATTTTCAGTCTCTTGTCCTCTCTTTTATTTCTTTGATAAGAATGACCACTTAAGCTTTTCTGCTGTCAATTTTTTTTTACTCTCCATTTTGCTTTCATAATTTCTTATTTCTTTTTTTTGATGAGCATCTCATGTGGTTTCATGATTTCTTGGGAATGCTTATGCTGTTCCTTATCAGATGCTGATTCTTTTCCTTTGTCATATAATATTTATTCATAGATGCCTATATTTATTTAGCTGATCTGGAGCTACTGTCCTTTTCATCATTACTAGTTTTCTAATTTATTCTTTATTCTTTTCTATGTCTTCGGCTTTTCTTTCTCTTGAAATCTATGATTTCAGGTTTTTTTCCATTGCTCACTTTATGACTCCTTCCTCTTTGATTATGGTTTTCTTGGAGGTTAGACACCAAAGTCTCTTCAGTTTCCTCCAGTAATTTTCATTAGATTGTGAGCTCCTTGAGAGCAAGAATTGTGTTTTGCCTCTTTTTTTTTTTTGTGGGGTGGAATATTGTTTATGTTTAGCAAGGTGCCTGGAACAAAGTAAGTACTTAATAAATGTTTATTGGTTGATCGATAGGAAGCTACTCACATTTCACCACCCTTCCTCTTCCTCAATTGACTTCTTGGGGGACATGTGTAGCATGCTTTATAGTTCTGAAAACTCCACATTTAGTCATGAAATCAGTCTTTTCATCAATGCCACAAATCTTGGGCATGAGGGAGAAAATCATTTTTTCTCTTTATTTTTCTTAATACTTTATTGTTTTTCCTCATGATTGGCTAAGATTAGAAAAAGAGGGGAAATAAATAAAATTAATCCTTTTCAAATTAGACTTTAAATCCAATCAAGTTTAAAGTGTCTGATTGTAAACATCTAGTTTCTTTTCTGACTCCATTCTTATTTGGGTCTGTGTTCCTTTTCTCTATTAATGGGCTCATCAACTTTAAACAAATATATTTACAGAGACAAGACAAACTCTTTTACTGGCTTGCACTCTCCTATCAAATCTCAAATAGAGACTTGACATGAAGGTTAACTAACTTCTCTGGGACTAAAGCCAAATCTTAATAACTTTCTGTACTCTTTAAAAGGGTGAAGGAAGGGACTGTTTTATCTTTAAGTTTCTTTTTATATTCTACATTGGCCTTATCCAGGTCTAAGTACTAAATTGAGAATTGTTTGCTGTATTCTGATAAAAAAAAAAAAACAAGAGTTAAACTATTTTAAATGGATTGTGGGAATTTTATTTTTTGTTTGCAAGACCTTCAGCAAGTAGCAAGAAGCTTGCAGAAATGCAGTGTGCAAGAAGAAAAGAGGGAGCTTTGCTAATTTCCCATGTGGAATGGGAGGCAGAGAGGATATTTAAAAACCTGAATATGTTTCCTTTATAGTATCCCTTACAGACTCTATGTGAAAACCTCTAGTAATGGTAAACCTAATTCATCTTAAGGCAGTTCATTCTTCACTCTGAAGAATAAACAAATGAGCGAATGAATAAATGAAAAAAATAGGTGTTTTTACTATTTGCCAAATAATGTGCTAAACCCTGGGGATACACATAGTAAAAGCAAAACTCTCTGTCCTTAAGGAATGTACTGTGGGAGTCAAAATATGAAAGAAAATTCAGCTGTAAGAAACAATTTTAAAAGACATGGAAATCCTAAAGGTAATATGATTGGAAAAGCCAGGAGAATGATGTTGACAGGGTCCAAAAGAGGTCTTTTGTAAACCTTTTAAATAGAGGAGCACTGGATATAATAGAGGAACCCCTGCATTAAGGAAGGGCTCTTCATAGATGCCCACAGCCACAGTTATCTAAGCCAGCTATCAATCTACTTAAATAATCAACAGCTGTCCTCAATGACTAACCAAGAGTCATAAAAAAAAAAAAAAGGAAACTTTAGCTTGAAGGTTTTTTAGCTTTTCTATAAATATAGCCTTTTGTTTCCCAGCTTTAGTTTCCATCAGAAGGTCAGATGACAGAGCAGCAGCCTGTAGGTAAGAGAGACAGGCAGATGGTTAAGTCTGGAGGACCCTAGGAGTCAGTGGCCAGGGGATATTTCGGTCTTATAGCCATTTGTCTCAGTGGAAGGAACAGAGACTACCATTTCATCTAACCTTTGGGACCAATTAAGCAGCCAAGATAGGCTCTGGGCAAGCAGGAACTGAGGATGAAGTATAAGGAGGGAAAATGAGAAGATTCCCCAGTAGTGTCTGGAATGACCACCTGGCCAGCCTGGATGGGTTCTGGGTGGCTCAGAGGAGGTAAGGGAAAGAAAAAGTAGGGAATAAACATTTATTAACTGCCTCTTCTATAATACTATGTCCCAGATACTGTGTGAAGTTATTTCATTTATATAAATGTTTTCATTTGTTACCATAACCCTAGGAGTTAAGGGAAGGTTGCTATCACAGATCTTCATTTTGCAGTTGAGGAAACTGAGGCAAAGAGAGGTTAAAAATGATTTGTCCAGAATCATGCAGCTCTTATGTGCTCATAACTAAACTTAAACTTGTCTTCCTGACTCTAGGTGAAGCTCTTTCTGCCTCAGCAAAGGAGGAATGGGCAATCATCCAGTAAATCTGTGGATTTTAACTGTGGAATAGCTCTATTTACTGGAATTTTTCCCCCCAGTAAACCTAAGTCAGCTTCTCTGCAGCTGCCACACATTGTTCCCATTCTGCCTTCTGAAGCCAAGTAGAAACAACTTAATCCCTCTTCTCCTGGAAGACAGAATTATTATTTCAGACTAAATATTCCCAGTTCTTTGAAACAAGGTTCATGTGACATGATCTACGGGCTTTTCAGCATCTTTGATGCCTGCTCTGGACCCACTCCAGCTTCTTCATGTTCTTCCTCAAAAGTGCCCCCACAGAACTAAACACAATAGTCCATATGCGATTTGCTAAGGGAACATGGGCCTGACTGCCCTTCCCTCCTCTTAGACACTGTACTGTTTTCATCCACCCGGCCGGCCGAACATCTGTTTTTCTTGACTGGCACTTCTCAGTGTTAATGAATACTGAGTCTGCTGCCGAACAATACCTTTTTTCATGTTAATGGGCCATTTCCCTCACTTTGGACTAATTCTGAATATATTTGTGGGCTTTGCTTAAAGTATTATGACATGAAAGTGACTCAGTGGACTCGGCGCCAGGAAGACGAGTTCAAATCTGGACTCAGGCATTTCCTAACTATGTGACTTCTCAGGAAGACACTTAACCCAATTCACATGATTTTCATCATCTGTAAAATGGGGATCTTAATGGCACCACCCTGTATTGCTGTGAGGATATAATGAGTAAAATTTGCAAAGCAATTTGCAAACCTTAAAGCACTATATAAATATTATTTGTCATTTTATTATTAAATTGAATTACTTCATTGAATGACATTGAATAACATTCATTGAAATAGAATACCTTATCTTGAATGGAAGAAAATTAATAAGAAGCATTAATTAAGTTCCTAGTATATATCAGGCATTATTTTAGTCACCGGGGATACAAAGACAAAAATGAAATAATGTCTGCCAGGGAAGAGCATATATTTTATTGAGGGAGAAAACACGTCCATGGTTTGTTGTTGTTCAGTCATTTCAGTCATGTCCAATGCTTCATGACCTTCTTTGGAGTTTATTTGACAAAGATCCTGGAGTGGTTGGCCATTTCCTTTTCCAGCTCATTTTACAGATGAGGAAAATGAGGCAAACAGGGTTAAATGCCTTGTCCAGGAGTATTTGAACTCAGGAAGATGAGCCTTCCCGACTCCAGGCAGAGACTCTATCTACTACACCATTTACCTACCTATGTATATGATTAAGTATTATGAATAGATCTTTAATTTCAGCTTGTAAATCAGAAAGAACTCTTACATGAGGAAACCCCAACCAATGCCTGATGTGATCTTTTCTGAAACTTTCAGTTTCCTAGAACACTGAGGATTGGAATTTGCTCAAGAGTCACACAGATAGTACATGTCAGAGGCAGGACTAGAACTTGAACCCAAGTATTATAGGCTCCAATGCCATTTCTCTTTAAGTAGAATAATACAAAATAAATAAGGGGTGGACCTGGGATTTGGGGGATTGGGAAAACTGAATGAAGAAACTTCCTTTAGCAATGCAGGTGGTACTTTGTAGTTCTAGGGTTGCCCAGACTTAATTCTGAGAAGTAAACCCCAAAACCCTTCCCTAGCCCTGTTCCCAAAAACCTAGGATAGGCTGCTTAGGAGGTTTAAAAAAAATTCATGGAGTCATGTATCACCCTGACGATTTCCCTTTTGTCTTTGGAAGGGACTTTGATGGAGTAGAAAAACTCATGGATTTCAAGCTGGAGAATTTGGATTCAAATCCAGGCTTTTTGACTATGTCACTTTGGGCAAGGTTTCTCAATTATAAAATGAATGCAATAAATTAGCTGACTTCTAAGGTCCTTCCATCTCTAAATCTATGATTCAATGACAATGAATGCAGGGTAATGATTATTTACATTATTTCATTGTACATTTACTCTTTATGTACAGTTAAAATTATTTTCATTTTAATAAAAGTTCAGAAAACTACTTATATAGGTTTTTTTTCATAGTGGAGTCAGATAAGCAGCATAAAGGACCACTAGGCATTTTCTCTGATCCTCACTCCAAAATAGGAATTTTATGCCAAGTGATAAAACAAGTTTAGTTGTTTCCAGAGAATAAGGCACCCAGAACCTACTAAGGTAAAATCCTCAATCTGTATTATATTATTATATTAGCAACCCTTCTCTGGCAAGTGCCATATAAGCTGATACAGAAGACTCCAGGAACTGGCAAGGCATCCATTTAGTTTTTCATTTCTATAAAAATTTTGGAAATGTAGGCCAGTATAAAGAGCTGGTCTCAAGTCCTGAATTCAAATTTCCCTTCAGATATTTAAGTTTTCAGTGCTCTAAGGCAACTATTTAAGAAACTAACTGACAAAGGTTTCCTCACTTGCAAGCTACCTTTATGATTGAAATCACATGCCCAGGTCTCATCCTCTATAAAAATTTTTTGAGAATTGTCTAGATATGCATACTTGATCAATATTCATATTTTCTTCAGTGTACAGTATCTTCAAAATTATACAATTGACTGTAAGTTGTATAGTTGCAACATCTCTTGACTATATTATTTGTTGGCTTCAAAAAAACAAAAAAATACTTGTCTCAACCAATTATAGTCTTCAGTCTCTCCTTAAGCAAGGTGTCTCTCATGCATATGGAAAAATACTACCATATTTTATGATAGATCTCAATCTCTACATTCATATAACTTTGTTGAATAGTCAGTGGAGTATTTGAATCAAGCTAGGTACAGAGCAAGATTACATGTTCACCAAAGGTGTTTGCTAGTGTCAGGAAGGTTATTCTTTGTTAAATCAAATGGAAGAATTGCTTATTGTCCTGGAAGTGCTCTAGAGTATTCTGTTTGCAGATAAAAAATTTTTTTTCTGATTTGTGAACAGGGATTTCTCCTTCACAGCTGTAATCATTGGAAGGAACTGGACCTAACAACTCACATAAGAGAAAGATAGCAGCTAAAAAATGAGGATAGCCCAGGTTACAAGTTGAACAGGTGATTCAAGGAATTAGTTTATATAGATTTTATATTTATATTTACTTATATTTATAAAGATTTTAAATTTTGCAAAATGCTGTATACATCTCTTATTTGATCCTCACAAAAACCCTGTGAGACATTTGCTAGTATTATCTTTATTTTATGAATGAGTACAATTGTGGGACTGGACCCATGAGTTACTTATGTTTGCATTGTTGATAGAAGACCCAGTCAAAAAAAAAAAAAGGATCATTGGTGATGCAGTCTAACTTCCTCTAAGTAATCTGTCCTCACTAATATCTGGGCTCAGCTTATTTTCCACACTTTTTAAATCTTACCATGTTGATATTAGGCAAATATGGACATTCAGTAAATTTTAACTTTAAAGCAGCTCAGAATTCTTACACTCAAACAAAACACTGACCTCAGCCTCCCTACTAGCAGCAATTATCCCTGCCCTTGCCCAGCTTCAAGTTGCTTCCAATTGGCAAACAAACAAAAATTAATTAATTTAAAAATTTTTTTAAATTTAAAAGAAAAATTAAAAACACCAACATTAATGATGCTACATAACTGTGAATTGTGTAACGCAACATTGTTAGGAAAATCCAATTTTCACTGGCCCATGGAAAAATGCATAGTTGTCAGCAACATTACTTGACCCCCCCAAAATAGCATTAGTCAGCAAAGATATGAATGATTAGAAAAGGAAATGGGTTGAGCATGTAGTTACAAAGAGAACACAAGGGCAAGCTCTAGTAGCAGAGAAATATTTGAACTAGGAAAAGGCTACCAGTCTGGCCAAGTCAGATCTTCCCCACCTTTGAGAAGCCTACATTTTAATGGGAGAAGATAAACAAATAAGATGAAAATGAAAGGTATGATGAGGAAAGAAATAAAAAAAATGTT
Source organism: Gracilinanus agilis (assembly GCF_016433145.1). NCBI lineage: Eukaryota > Metazoa > Chordata > Mammalia > Didelphimorphia > Didelphidae > Gracilinanus > Gracilinanus agilis. The sequence continues at coordinate 46,695,249 of NC_058135.1, forward strand.
AGTAGTGTAGCTTGAAAAGGGATAAAAAATTGGCCTTAGCTACACTGTGCATTTTCTTTAAAATGGAGGTTCCACAACATCCAGGAATTGATGTAGAGCAAAAGGAGCAGAACCAGGAGAACATTATACACAGAGATGGATACACCGTGGCACAATCGAATGTAATAGACTTTTATACTAGCAGAAATACAATGATCCAGGACAACTCTGAGGGACTTATGAGAAAGAATGCTATTCACATCCCAAGAAAGAACTGTGGGAGTAGAAACACAGAAGAAAATCAATTGCTTGATTACATGGTTTGATGGGGATATGATTGGTGCTATTGACTTTATTTATTCATTCATTCGTTCATTCATTTATTTATTTTGAAAAACCCTTACCTTCCATCTTGGAGTCAATATTTTTTATTGGTTCCAAGGCAGAAGAGTGATAAGGGCTAGGCAATGGGGCTAGTGACTTGCCCAGGGTCACACTGCTGGCAAGTGTCTGAGGCCAGATTTGAACCTAAGACCTCTAGTCTCTAGGCCTGACTCTTAATCCACTGAGCTACCCAGCTGCCCCCAGTGCAACTGACTTTAAATAATCACTCTATTGCAAATATTAATAATATGGAAATAGATCTTGATCAATGATATGTGTAAAACCCAGTGGAATTGCTCATTGGTTATAGGAGGTGGGGAGGGAAAGAACATGAATCATGTAACTATTGGAAAAATACTTTTAGTTTAATTAATTAATTAATTTTAAAAAATTAAATTAAATTGAGGTTCCAGGAGAAACTGACCAATGAGAGGAAAGGGCTTTGGAGACAGAGTGAACCTCCAGGGTGAGGAAGCCACAGAGATGGACTGTACTTCAAGGGTGAGAAGGCTATTGTTACATGCTAGAAAAGAAATGTATAGAGTCAGGAGCAGAGCTAGGAGAGGGACAAAGGAATTGGTGAGCGTCATTGACAAAAAAATTTAGAAAATGGACGCTAAATATTGTCTAAATTGTGTTCCTTTCTTTGTGACCTTATCACCTAGTTCATCTTTTGCTAAAAAGAAATATACATTCCTACAAACATGAATATAAATTATACATCTTTTATGTTAGTTGACTTTTCAATATCTGAAACACACACACAGACACACAAGCACACACGCTTATGAGTTGTTTTTAGGCTTGCTGGTTTTTCACCTGAGGGAAATAAATTTTTCCCACAGACTAGGGACAAATATGCCAATATTTCATGAGGAAATCAAATTCTCACAATACTGTAGAGGGATTATTATGAACATCATTCACATATATTGGACTTTCAATTTGTCAGGTTGTTTGCAGTCATTCATTGGAAGTCAGAGAAAGAACTCTTTGTTACTACTGGCCCCATGCAGCACGCATTCTAATATGCAGATACTGTGCCTAGAGGAAGGCTAATATTCACAAATTTGGTTTATCTTTTTTTACTGGTTGGTTGCTGAAATGAAGAGACACCTTGATAGGTTTATAGTATTAAAAATGTTGTTTTAGTACAATTGTTTCCTCTACTTCACACTGAAATATATATACATATATGTTATTAGTTATTATTAAAATCCAAAATGAGGTCATGGAGAGTCAGACATTGACTGAATCTCATGAACAATGACTATATATACATATATACAGGCATATATAGTAACATAGATAGATAAATATTAGTCATAGATAATTAGATGTACAAAATAGATAAATTAGATTAGTCATACCTGGTTTTTTGTGATCCTCATTTGAGGCTTTATTGACAAAGATACTGGAGTAGTTTGCCATTTCCTTCTCCAACTCATTTTTCAGATGAAGAAATTAAGGTAAACAGGGTTAAGTGATTTACCCAGGGTCATATAATGTGTTATTCTCCTCAGAAGGGAATGTATATTTTATAATCTATAATGTAAAGTTTAAATTCTTTTGAGAGTAATTTCAGGATAAGAAATTTGCCATCTTCCCAGAATCCAGACAATGAACCTGTATGGAGAAGGCACCATGAAGATACCTGCAGAAACCTACACTGCATCAAGAAGATCCGAAATGACTTTGGGGTGCAGTTGATTGAACTATAGGGAGTTGAATGCATTTATTTATGCCAAAGGAGACTGCCCCCAACTGGCTTTTTGTCAATGTGCCTAGCAATCATTGGATCATTGGTTTTGTCCTCTTTTCTTTTTATTCCCAAATTTCTGTAATTTAAAAGTTAGTATGTTTAGAAGAGCTTTTGGGGAGACCAGTCTCCCTCATGCTCTTCAGGGGGAAATGTGGTATTGGAAATTTGGGGGTCCTTGAAATAATTTGAGGTCCATGATCTTCCTGTGGACATTTAGGGCTCTTTCAAACTACATTTCCCAAGAGCCAACTGGCTTCCTCTCTTGTGTAATCACGTGGACAGAAAGCATGATAACATAGACAGAAGGATAAATAGTGAGAGTTTAGATTGGCACTTCCTCTCTTTGGTTTTGGAGTGGAGCCTGTGACATTGATATGGCAGAGTGAATTCCAGTTGCAAGCTGGCCAAGCCACAGCTCAGAATTCCCAAGAACTCTGGGTGAGGGGGGCAGTTTAAGGCAGTTAAGGGTAGTTGATTCCTGGGGATTTGGAAGTGAGCAGGTCACTCTGTTTGCTGTTCCCAGGACTTATTTGCTCAAGAGGGTTTTAGGCTTGAATCTTAACCAAGCCATTTTAGTTCTCTGCTGCCAAGCTGCTTTAGCTTGACTAGACCTTCAATCAACATCATAATTACCTCTAATTAGTTGTTTAGACCATAGGAGAAGTTTATCTATAAAAGTTAGAGAGCTAATTAGCTAACCAAGATACCTTTCCCCTCTGGGGGGAGGGGCTGATTGGACATAACAGTTTAGGGCTTCCCAGACCTTATATATCCTTGCTGAATCTCCCTTCCTTCCCTTTCCAACATAACATTAAACCTTTCATCATTTGGGAGCTGTGCCTGGCTATTATTTAGGGAAATATTTATACCTCCTCAAGTTGAGCTTCTCCTGCAGTGTAGTCCAAAAGCCTGGCCCTTCCTCTGTCCCTGAAAGCTTCAAGACATCAAGCTTTTACTATTTTCTCCTTACTCAAAACTATGGGGAAATAGTTTAGAGAAAGTTAACATCTCTAGGAGTGTTGTCCTTCATAGTTTCCTGACTGAGCCCAGAAGATAACAGATCAACCTCCATTTGTAACTGATTTCCTAACTGCTTGGTGGGAGGGGGTGGAAGCAAGGAGCATGCCCAAGATCTTACCCCTCCCTGCTTGAGAGCCTGTGTGTGTGTCATCTCCATAAATCAAAGATAAACAAGACCTGATTACTCTATAGACCACTGGCATTTGCAGCTTCCCACAAATATCACTGTTTAACAAATATAACAAGCCAGGATGGGGAAAGGAGGTAACAGGGTGCATCTTTTAAAATGACTCTCAGCATGGCCTGTGGCTTCATTTTTCTAATGGCTACCAATAAATCTTTTAATACCCTAACATTTTTAAATCTATCCTTTTATATCCATTTTATTTCTTACAATAGATAGTAAGTATCTGAAGCCAGGTTCTTCTGACTCCAAGGCCAACACTCTATACATTGCACCACCTAGTTGTCCCATATATTTTTATATATGTATGTCTGTATATGTACATCTACATGGATATTTGTATGTGTTAGGTGGCTGCAATAACTGTGTATATCACTTTTTTCAAGTACGATATGAAAGACAGTCTCAAAGAGTGGAGAGGGCATTTACACCGGCGGTGGGAAGATAAGAGTTTGAATCCCACATCTGACACTTATGAGTTGGGTAACCATGGCTTTTACTTAATTTCCTTAACTTTTTAAAGCTTCAGTTTCCCTCTATGAAAAATGGAGAGAGAGAGAGAGAGACCACATTATATAGGATTGTTCTGCTTATCAAAAAATAATATGATGTATATAAAATGAGGTGATGATAAAATAAATATAAAAAATAATCTAAAACAATGTAAAGTGGTCTAGCAAGTCCCAGATTTTGAATTATATTATAAAGGAATAAAGATCAAAATTCTCTGGTACTGGCTAGGAAATAAAAAAGTAGATCAATGGAACAGAAAAAACATACTACAAAAAGTTGTAAAAGATTATAATAATCTTGTGTTTGAAAAAAGGAAAGATCCAAGTTTTTGGGAAAAAGAATTATTTGGTAAAAATTGTTGGGATATTTGGAAAGCAGTCTGGCAGAAATGAGATATAGACCAATATCTTATACCATTTACCAAGATAAGATCAAAATGGATACATGACCTAGGCCTAGAGGGAGATATGATAAACAAATTAGAAGAGCAGGGTATATATCTCACAGATTTATGAGTAGGAGAAGAATTTTTAAATAAACAAGAGATAGAAAGCATTGTAAATTATTAAATGGATAATTTTTAATATGTTGAATTGACAATTTTTTGTACAAATAAAACTAGCCAAGATTAGAAGGAAAGCATAAGTTGGAGGAGAACATTATAGACAGTTTCTTAAATTTCTAAAATATATAGAGAACTTTGTCACACATAAAAGAATATGAGCCATCTCCCAATTAATAAATGATTAAAAGAGATGCACAGATAGGTATTACAGGGAGAAAATAAAACTATATATAATTGCATGAAAATATACTTTGAATCATTATTGATTCAAAAAATGCAAGCAGAACAATTCTGAGATATCACCTCACACGTAACAGAATGTTTAAAATAATAAAAGGGCAAAGTGGCAAAGAATGGAAGGCATGTGGAAAAATGGGGATGCTAAAACCCTGTTAGTAGAACTGTGAACTGATCCAACCATTTTGGAGATCAATCTGGAATTATGCTCAGAGGGAAATAAAATTACGTATGCCTTTTCACCCAGCAATACCACTATTAGTTTTATTTCCTAGGATGATCAAAGAAATAGGAAAAGAAACTATATTTCTAAAATATTTATAGCATCTCTATGGTGGTAAAGAACTGGAAATTGAAGGGATGCTCAACAATTGGTGAATGGCTGAACAAGTTTTGATGTATGAATGTGATGAATACTACTGCTTAGTAAGACATGATAAAACAGGTTAATTTTGGAAAAATATGGAAAAACCTACATGAAATTATGAAGAGTGAAACAGAGCCAAGCAAATATTATATACAACAGAAATATTGTTTGAAGAATGACTTGTGTATGCCCACCCCAGAGAAAGTTGATGAAGAGAAATAAGATATAGTTTTATATACATAGTTCTTTTTGCCAAATGATGTAAAGGAGTTAAATGGGTATTTAAATGTAACAAATAAATTAAAAAATAAAAAAATTAAAGAGAAACAATAAAATCTAATTTTATTAAATTATAAGTGTATAATTTAATAAATAAATACATAGCAAATATAATAATAGTTAATATTTATAATACATTACATAAAATATAAATATTTTATGTTTATAAATATATAAATATTATATAAAATATAATAATAATATAATAAATAAAATATAAAACAAAGAGAAAAATAAAAATAAAAAGGATTGTATAATGTTATCTCCATTTTCTCAACACACTTACTTTCTTTTCAATTCCTTGCTAACTTGCTTCCAACCCCATCAGTTGCCTATATCTGTTCTTTTCAAGGCTTATCAATGATCTCTTAACTGCTGAAACATTTTTTTTAGTCTGCTTCCCTTCTTGACTTCTCTGTAGTGTAGGATTTGGGGTCAGGTGGCAATGGAGTCTCCCAGTCCCAGATCAGAGGAGAAGCAGGCCGACTTGACTAGATAGGAGAGGCTAAAGTGAGGGAGTAGAATCTTCCTCCACCCCCACACAGTGAGCTGTTAAAATCAGTTGCTATTATCTTTCAGTCAAGCAATGGAGGCTAGAACTGGCTAGGTAAATTCGGGATTCAAGCTGGAAATTTTAAAGACTAAACCCTTATGATAATATCTTTCTCTGTATGTATTATTTCCCCACAGGATAGAAATAGGTGAGGCTTGATGTCTTAGGAACAGCCCACTGGCTCTGAGGCTAGGATCAACTTCAGAACCACTAGAAAGAGGATCTTGGCTTATGGAGGATGTGAGGATCACCCCAAATTATCTGTATCCAGGCACAGTTTCTAAATAGTAAGGGTTTAATGGTTTGGGGAACAGAAAGAAGGGAAATGATTTTGGAATGAGAGGTAAGGGAAAACTATCGAAATCAGCTATGTCAACCGCCTCAAAGGGGGAAATGTATCTTGAATGGCTGAAATCCTACCTAAGCCCTTAAATAATCTTCCTTCTAAAACCTAAACAACTAAACTGAAGGTAGACTGTGATCTTGCTTGAAGGTCTATCTTTGAAGTTAGCGATCAAAGTAAAGCAGCCCCTGGCTGTCAGTGACTGAATGTCTCAGCCCCAATGCTACACAGAGTGTGTGTGTGCCAAGAGCCAAGAGTCAGAACCCCTGAAAGAGGGGTGACCTGGCTTTTATACCAGGACTCCAACTGCCTCTAACTGCCCCCTCCCTTGGAGTTCTGGGAGGCACTATGGAATTCTGTGATGCAGCTTGAACCCCTCTCAGAAACATGGTTGCTACAGTAGCTTTTGACACTACTGAACATCTCCTCCTGAGCACCCTCTCTGACTTTTGTAAAACTATTTCTCTTGGATTTCCTATGTGTCTGACCAGTACTTCTCTTTCGCCTTTGTTAGGTAATGCTTTTCCTTGAACTAAGTCAGTGAGGGCTTTCTCCTTGACCCTTTTGTCTTCTACTAGTTAGCATTAATACACATTCTACTAGGCAGTGAAATAGCACAGTACAGTGCTGGTCTTGAAGTCAGAAAGATCTAAATTCAAACTCGACCTTACTAATTGTGTAACAATAGACAAGTCATTTAATGTCTGAGTTTCAGATTCCTCATCTGTGAAATGGATTTAAATGTAATCAATAAATAAATTTAAAAGGAAACAAATGAATTCCTAAAAAGGGTTGTCCACACATGTTAGCTCCATGTTCTCAATGTCTTCCACTCTCTTCTCAATTCCTTGCTAGCCAGCTTCTAACTATACTTTATATCCACCTTATAGCGTGGTTGGAAGGATAAAATAGGAAAATTTGTTAAAGTATTTTGAAAATCTTAAATAATAGCAACTAGGTGTTTGCTATTTATTATGATTTTCTCTTTTTGAAGATGCTTTGATGACTCAATACCTATGGATTCAATTCTTCTCTTGAGGCAGATGACTTCCATAATCATTTGTGGGTACATAGATAAAACATTTATTAAGCAATACCTATGTTTCTAAGACTTGTGCTAAGGAATATATATATATATATATAATATAATATAAAGCTATAAGCAAATAAGATAGTCCTTCCTCTCAAAGTGCTTACATTGTAATAGGAGAAGGAAAAACACAAAGAGCAGAGGGAAAGCCTGGATCTGGGAGGAGGGTAAGGCTGATGGCAATGAGGCAGAGAAATCTAGAGAGTAAAATGAGCAGAGAGTGAAATGAATATAGGTAGGACGTCTCACAAAATGGTCTCAGAGACTCAACAATCTGGAGAAAAGACTCTCAGGTG
>NC_058135.1:46730543-46753935 GCF_016433145.1 Gracilinanus agilis
CCCCCCCCCAAAAAAAAATCAGATTCTGTTGGACATGGTGAGCATTTAATAATACCTTCCTCTTCCAACTCTCTCTCTCTCTCTCTCTCTCTCTCTCTCTCTCTCTCTCTCTCTCTCTCTCTCTCTCTCACACACACACACACACACACACACACACACACACACACACAAATTAACTACAGGAAAAAAGAATTCTCTTTGTCAACCTTTGAAATCAGAGAGACCCAGTTTCAAGTTCTGTCCTGAAACATAGTGGCTCGGTGACTCTGGAAAAGTCAGATTATCTGTTACAGAGAGGGAACCCACCTGTATTGGGAAAAGAGGTTTCCCTCACCCTATACCAAAGTCATTTCAGATTAAGTTCCTCTCCTTATCCTGACAGGAAATAACTGATGATTATTACTCAAGTCATTTCTGAGTCAGGAGTGTGCAGTCGGATCACGGACTGCTAAAATAAAGATCAATGTCAAAACCAAATGAAAAGTCCAAGAATAAGAATGGGAAGAATGCATGGTATGTAATTAATAATAGCAACAACACCAACATGACCAATTAGAAAAGCTTTTGACAATGGGAAAAGGAAAATGAACAGACAGAAGATATCTGGATGTATTTCCTATGGAAATTTACATGATATAAAGCAATAGCCTGAATTAGTAGACCCAAAGAGCCCAGAAACTGCCTCACGTGACAAACATTTAATTCCCATTTTGAGCAAAGAAATCAAGCAATGCTAGTCTCAGAAATAAATTCAGGGCAGCTGGGTAGCTCAGTGGATTGAGAGTCAGGCCTAGAGATGGGAGGTCCTACCTAAGTTCAAATCTGGCCTCAGACACTTCCCAGCTGTGTGACCCTGGGCAAGTCACTTGACCCCCATTGCCCACCCTTACCAGTGTTCCTCCTAGGAGCCAATAAATAGAAGTTAAGGGTTTAAAAAAAAAGAAAGAAATTCATTTTCAGAACTTCACAGAAATGTTCCATGGTGCTCCGTGTCAGGAAATAGCTTTTCCCCTCAGATCTTTGGCATTGCTTTAATACATTTGATATTATGTACCATTTGTTTAATACATTTGTATTATGTACCCTTTGTAAATATCTCTTATCCAGCAATCAATCCATAAACATTGATTAAGTACCTACTAAGTGCCAAGCAGGCAGGTTGATGGCAGAGTGAATAAAGTATCAGACCTGGGGGTAGAAAGACTCAGCTTCCTGAGTTCAAATATGGACACTTACTAACTAGTTGACCTGGGCAAGTTACTTATCCCTTGTGGCTCACATAACCTTGCCTCAGTTTACTCATCTATAAAATGAGCTGGAGCAGGAAATGGCACCCCATTCCAATATCTTTGCCCAGAATATCCCAAATAGAGTCACGAACAGTTGGACATGATTAAAAATGATTGAACAATAACAAAAAAAAGTGCCAGGCACTATGCTAAATATTGGGGATCCAAATATGAAACAGACATTCCCTGAAAACAAGGAGCTTATTATTAAATGGGGGAAGGAAATACACAAAAGGAAGCTAGAGGGGACTGGAGGAAATGAGTGAGGAAATGAAGAGATGAGTGGCCTGGGAGCCCTTTTCAAATGGAAAAAAGTTTGAAGGAAGTTTTTTGCTCTGCTTTCCAATCAGAGAGGGGTCAGATGGGTACTGAGAGTACTGATGAGGTGTGATAGCCAAGGCTTCTCACATGATGATGAGGTTTCCTGACAAAATGGTTCCTGGAAGGTATGATGGAAATCCATCCCAAGGAGTATAGCAGCGTAGGAAAAATAATTTAGATGCTTTATTTAATGGTCTCTGAAGTGACTCAAAGGAGTGTCATGTGAACATAAAAGCAAGAAAGACCAGGTGGATGAAAATTGCTTTTTAACCAAATTACCGCATATAATTGGATGGCCAGCCTATAAAATGTGTCCACCATATGCACATGAGTCAGATCCTACAGATGAATAATGAGTTAGGTCTGGATTTGGACTAAAGAAAAAAAAGCCTTAATTGTCTCTGGAAAATTGTTAGGGTCATCTAATGACCTCAGTCATCCTAATGGTATCCTAAGCCCATCATTTTAATACCAACATTCCATTTGTGTTGCTATGTGGATCTGACCAAGGGTAATGGATAGGTCCAAGATGAGAGTGAACCAGATAAATTCCGAAAAACAAGAGTAAGAGATATCATCAAGGGACTATTTATAGGAAGAGAAGATGTGCAGTCATGTGGCAAAGGAAAATGATGACAAGTAAATAGTCCCATAGTATTCCTCTAACATCATTTGGATATCAGAACAAAACACAGGACACCTCCAGCATTTTAGTGAACTCTTTTTGGTGAACTTATGAGAGTATACATACATTAGTCACACAAAATTAAAAGATATGGAAAGGTTGTGACCTGCATCACTGAAGAGAATGCATGAATCATGATAAAATCATGCATCCATTTAAGTATTTGAGTGATATTCCATTATAACATTGTCAAAAATTATGTTTGGTATCACTTCAAAAAGTTATGAAAAGTAGTATAGAGGGGAAAAATGACTTGCTATAAAGTTCAGCAAGAGATTCAATTTTGCCTGGTTATAATTAAAATTGGATGTAAGATAATTTGATACTAAATATAATTGGTCTATCAACATTTCTATAATTATTTCCTTCATCAATGATGGTGGAAATATATTATTTGAACTTATAACATCTCACATCCTAAAATGCTATATTAGGAAGCAGAACTGGCCCTGAGGAAGTCAAAGATAGCAAGAAAAACTGGACTATATTAAACAGATGTACTATGTATGTGACAATGAGAAAATAGAATGATCACTTCCTGTTTGGATGTGTAGCATGAATTGATAGATATATGATCAGAGATTTGACCCAACCTGACTCCAAGAAAGACTATGATTCTACCTCTCTCTGTGGAAAGTAGGGAGATATCTGTGATGGGTAGAATTGCTACCATCTTCAAAGGTTAAAGTCAGATAAGTTCCAGGACAGTTGTTGGAAAATCTTTCACTCAACTTCAAGAGAGATAGTGGGGCTACAATTATACCCATCTACCAAAATTAAACCTTAGTAGTTTAGGGATATGATGCTCTGTTTTCTATGTTCAGAATAAAAGACACTTTCCATGATCAATCTGAAGGGGATTATCCTTGATGAGATTATTCCCTCTCACAAAATACTAGTATACAAAAGACAATGATGAATAGTGAATGATATATTTATAGATGCAAATAATAAGAACCAAAATAGGGAAGTTATAAAAATTGAACAGAATAAACATGAGAAAGATAAAAATCTCCATTCAACCAAAGGGAGAACAATCTCAACAGAGAAGTCTGCTACTCATATTTGGGTATGAAAGCACTTGGAATTAGGAGATGTAGAAAAGACATCACCTTCCCCAATATGTGTCTATGCCTCCAAGGATTCCCTCTAACTTTGTTTCCATCCCTTTTCTCAAAATTTAACTCACATACTTCTCTCATACTTCATCTCTTTACCTCTTCAAAGTCTCTCCTGCATTTACCCAGAATCATAGACTCTGTAGTCTCTCATCCAATTAGAAATCATGTCTCCTTCCTTGTATGAAATATGTAGTGTCATAGGACTGTCATTAAGGCTCCATCCCATCCACTTTGATGAAAGAGTGTCACATTTTCCCTACATACTTCTATAAGAGAGTGTCACATTTTTCCCTGGGCCAAAAAATTTTTGTAGTCCTTTGCCAAAATCTGCTCGGGATAAATTTGAAGTAAGTATAAAGAATAAACAAATTTCAGTGTTTTAAAAGAACAAGGTTTATTTTTCTCATGTACCAGGTAACCCATCTATGATACCACTGAAAATGAAACATAAACAAACAAAAAACTCAGTGTACATTTACTGTACAAAGAATAGACATGGTAATAAAGAGAATACACAGTAGGGTATTTTAATGGCAACAACTCTACATTTTATGGAGGGCAGAATATAGTCACAGCTCAAAAGTTACACTGACAGTTCAAAAGGATATGTATATCTAGAATATTACACATTTAATCACAAACAAAAAAACAAAACAAAACATATCAAGAATAACTAACAAAGGGGGCAGCTGGGTAGCTCAGTGGATTGAGAGCCAGGCCTAGAGACGGGAGGTCCTAGGTTCAAATCCGGCCTCAGACACTTCCCAGCTGTGTGACCCTGGGCAAGTCACTTGACCCCCATTGCCTACCCTTACCACTCTTCCACCTATAAGTCAATACACAGAAGTTAAGGGTTCAAAGTAAAAAAAAAATCAAAAAAAAAATCTAAAAAAAAAAAGAATAACTAACAAAGTAAAGCTAACTAGCTAAAAAATGCCATATTGTAAACATTGTAACAAGTGTAGGAAAACAGAAATAATAAATGTAATTTTTTCAGAACATGGTGCAATAAACATCATAATCAATAAGGGCTTACAGAAAGGCAAATTTAAAATTAATTGGAAACTAAATAATTTAATTCTTTAAAACTGGTGGGTCAAAGAACAAATCAAACTTACAATTACTGATCTCATTGAAGAGAATGACAATGAGAAACAACATATCTATGAATGCAGCCAAAGCAGTATTCCCTATATCAATAAATCAGAGAGGGAAGAGGTTAATGAATTGGGCATGCAACTTAAAAAACTAGAAAGAGAACAAATTAAAAATCACCAGATTAAAAACCAAATTGGAAATCCTAAAAATCAAAGTAGAAATTAATAAAATTAAAATTAAAAAAAACTATTAAACTAATAAATAAGACTAGGAGCTGGTACTTTGAAAAAAAAATAAAATAGATAAAGTACTGGTTAATCTAATAAAAAAAAAAAGAAAGAAGAAAATCAAATTAACAGTATCAAAGATGAAAAGGGTGACCACCTCTAATGAAAAACAAATTAAGGTAATTATTAAGAACTACTTAGCCCAACTATATGGCAATAAATATGATAATCTAGGTGAAATGGTTCAATATTTACAAAAATATAAAGTGCCTAGATTAATAAAAGAGTAAATATAATAATTAAACAATCCCAACTCAGAAAAAGAAATTGAACAAGCCATCAAGGAACTTCCTAAGAAAAAATCCCCAGAGCCAGATAGAATTCTGTCAAACATTCAAAGAACAACTAATCAATACTATACAAACTATTTGACAAAATAATCAAAGAAGGAATTTTACCAAATTTTACCAAATTCCTTTCATGACACAAATATGGTACTGATTCTAAAGCCAGGCAGATAAAAAAACAGAAAGAAAACTACAGACCAATCTCCTTAATGAACATAGATGCAAAAATATTAAATAGAATACTAGCAAAAAGACTCCAGAAAGTTATCACAAGGATTATTCACTATGGCCAGGTGGGATTTATACCAAGAATGCAAGGATGGTTTAGTATTAGGAAAACCATCCATATAATTGACCATATAAATAACCAAACCAACAGAAATCACATGGTTATCTCAATAGATATAGAAAAAGCCTTTGACAAAATACAACACCTGTTGCTATTGAAAACACTAGAAAGTATAGGAATAGAAAGGTCATTTCTCAAAATAATAAACACTATATAATTTAAAACCATCAGCAAGCATCATCAGAAAAGGGGATAAATTAGAAGACTTCCCAAATAAGATCAGGGGTGAAGCAAGGATGCCCATTATCACCTCTATTATTTAACAATGTACTAGAAATGCTAGCATTAATTAGAGAAGAAAAAGAAATTGAAGGGATCAAAGTAGGCAATGAGGAGACTAAATTATGACTCTTTTCCAGATGATATGATAGTCTACTTAAAGAATCCTAGAGAATCAACTAAAAAGCTAGGGGAAATAATCAACAACTTTAGCAAAGTTGCAGGATACAAAACAAACCCATAATCATCAGCATTTCTATTTACAACACAATTCAGCAGCAAGAGTTAGAAAGAGAAATTCCATTTAAAATGACCCTAGACAATATAAAATATTTAGGAATCTATTTGCCAAGACAAACACAGGAATCACATTAATGCAACTACAAAACACTTTCCACACAATTAAAACTAGATCTAAATAATTAAAAAAAAACATTAATTGCTTCTGGGTAGCAGAAGCTAATAGTATTAAAATGGTAATCCTATCCAAATTAATTTACTTATTCATTGTCATACCTATGAAACTACCAAGAAACCTTTTTTATAGAATTAAAAAAATTCTAACAAAGTTCATCTGGAAGAACAAAATATCAAGAATATCAAGGGAGATAATGAAAAAAAAATGTGAAGGATGGGGGCCTACCTGTACCAGATCTTGTAGTATAAAGCAGTGGTCATCAAAATAACATGGTAATGGCTAAGAGAAAGTAAGGCAGATAAATGGAATAGACTTGGAGTAAAAGTCTTCAGCAAGATTGTATATGATAAACCCAAAGATCCCAACTTTGGGGACAAGAACTCCCTATTTGACAAAATCTGCTGGGAAAATTAGAAGACAGTATGGGAGATATTAGGTTTAAATCAAAATCTCACACCCTATACCAAGATAAATTCAGAATCAGTAAATGACTTAAATATAAAGAAGTAAATTCTAAGTAAATTAGGTGAACATAGAATAATATACCTGTCAGATATATGGGAAAGTAAAGAATTTAAGACCAAGCAAGAGCTAGAGAATGTTACACAATGTAAAATGAATAATTTTGATCACATTAAATTGAAAAAGATTTGCGCAAACAAAACCAAATGCAACCAAAATTAGAAGGAAAACAACAAATTGGGAAAAATATTTATAACAAAAATATCTGACAAAGGTTTAATTTCTCAAATTTATAAGGAGCTAAGTCAATTATACAAAAATCAAACCATTCCCCAATCGATAAATGGGCAAGGGACATGAATAGGCAGTTTTCAGATAAAGAAATCAAAACTATCAATAAGCATATGAAAAAATGTTCTAAATCTCTCCACAATTAGAGAAATGCACATCAAAACAACTCTGAGGTACCACCTCATACCTACCAGATCTGCCAATATGATAGCAAAGGAAAGTAATAAATATTGGAGGGGATGTGACAAAAGTGGGACACTAATGCATTGATGGTTGAGTTGTGAATTGATCCAGCCATTCTGCAATGTGTAACTATGCTCAAAGGGCTTTAAAAGACTGCCTACCCTTTGATCCTACCATACCACTTCTGGGTTTGTACCCCAAAGAGATAATAAGGTCAAAGACTTGTACAAAAATATTGATAGCTGTGCTTTTTGTGGTGGCAAAAAACTGGAAAATGTGGGGATGCCCATTGATTGGGGAATGGCTGAACAAATTGTGGTATCTGATGGTGATGGAATATTATTGTGCTGAAAGGAATAAAGAATTGGAGGAATTCGATATGAACTGGAAAGACTTCCAGGAATTGATGCAGAGTGAAATGGGCAGAATCAGGAGAACATTGTACACAGAGACTGATACACTGTGGCACAATCAAATGTAATGGACTTCTTTACTAGTAGCAATGCAGTGATCCAGGATAATTCTGAGAGATTTATGAGAAAGAACACTATTCACGTTGTAGTACAGAGAGAAGGGGTCTAAATGGCCAGAAGCTTTTCCAGCAAAGCGTAACACCTCAGCTTTTGTTGTGAAAATCTTTCTGAGAGAATTAATACCTAGATTCTCTATACCATTACATATTGCATCAGATTCTGGGTCCCATTTTGCAAATAAGATTCTAGCTACAGTTTATGAAACATTAGGAATTAAGAGACATCTTCACTCAATATTTAGACTTGAGTCCAGCGGACAGATTGAACGTGGGTGAATAAATCTCTGAAAAATCTTGTAGCAAAATTATGTGCAGAATCTCACATGAAATGGCCTGATGCATTGCCATTAGCACTATTCCACCTAAGAAGCCAACCCAACAGCATCACACATATTTCACCATTTGAAATGTTGTACGGACATCCACCATTCCATGGCAAAGCACCTCAAAGCATTCACAAATTATCACACCTAGGTATGGAATGCTAGCTATATGAATATATCAAATTGCTCAAGCAATGATTAAATCAACTCCACAAATTAGGCTTGATACATCAAAGAGTACCTTTTGATTTTGATCAAACAACTTCCAACCCGGAGATTATGTTTACACCAGAAACTTCACTAGGAAGTCTGTGTTAGAACCCAAGTGGCTTGGACCTTTCCAAATAATTTTAACAACTCCAAGTGCAATCAAAATTGAAGGGAAGGATCCTTGGTTCCATGTGATTCATGTCAAGCCAGCAAAAGATATGTCCCAACAACAACCACAAGACCCAGAAACTATACAACACAAAGATCAATTAGCACCAACTGATCAATCAAGCAAGTCCTCAGAAATAGACCAAGAGCCAGTAAACAATCAAATTTTACACCCAAATGATTATCCCGATCTCAATCACTTAGAGGAATCATCTGTAAAACATTATGACAATGGAAAAGAATCAATGAAAGAAGACACAACATTTGATTTGCAATCAATACCAGATCTAGAAACTGATAACGACAAATGAATAAAAGCACAAAGACTTAATCATGAAGTCTTTTTTTGTTACCTATAATCATCTTTATTAAAACCACAAAAGGAAAAGAAGAAGAGAAAATAATCATATTTGATAGACATTTAAAATTTGTTCCTGACCCAAATCAGAAATTGACAAGCGCTGGTGCATCAAACACAAGTGAGGTGTTGCTGACTTCGCAGATCTTCACAAGGACAACAAACCTGAGAAATACAAAGACATCCGTGACCAAATACATCAATTGTAAGAAGGACATCCACACTGTGAAGAGGAACATCGGATCAGCGTTGGACACATATATTTGAAAAGAGATAACTTGCACCCAACAGAATTCTCACTGCACACAACACTAGATTCCATCCAAGCAGTACATGCTAATTGCAAAAGAATTCCGGTGGAGTAAGTATGTAACACATCATTACATGGATAAGTCACTAGACAACACATAAAACATTTTCCTGACTTCACATTTACATGTGAAACAAAAAACTTACACTTAAGAGAAAAGGGTGTATCTGCCATAGTAAAGAATGTCTCTTACTCTGGTTCAGACACCTTCTATTTAAATCACCTGACATGTCATGTAAATATGTAATTTTGCTTACTAACCATTAGCAATAAGTTTTACTAACACACAGGGACAGTTTAGTTAGTTTAGTAAGTTAGTACAGGGACAGATTTTCTTAAATTTTCTTTGTAAATATTGTACATAGCAAAGGTCTATAATTTATCCAATAGGCTTACAAATAATATAGTCTTACTTATTATTACTAACATTTCTAACATAGGCGTAAGTGTACTAACCTATTCATACACTAGCTTTAGCAAGTGAACTAGAATTTAGAAGCTTATTTTAAAAAATATTTGCAAAATCTTTTTCTTAGTTAAAGTTTTCTGATTAGTTCATAAAATTAGATGCATAGATAGAATTCATTACTTTGTTCTAGTTAGCAAAATTAGCCTTAAGAATGTTTGTGAATGTTTAAATTTAATTTGTTTTCCTTTCTGTTCAAAAAAAATTTTTTTTCAAAACTGAAATCCCCATTCCTTTCCTATGCTTTTACCTTAACCCGTCTTAGTTTTAGCTTAGTTTAGTTTTAGCATAGTTAAGGAGATAGCAACTTTATTTTGCAAACTTAGTTAGGGATAAGAGCTTAGTTAGAATTTAGCTTAGTATAAGAGTAGTAATCCCTTAGACTTTAGTAACTATTAAAATGGTGCTAGTTGCACATTTTGAAAAGAAAAGGGGCATTTGTAGTACAGAGAGAGGGGGTCAGAGCAGTTTTTACAGGCTTTGGCTGAGTTCTAAGGTCAGATAGGAGTTTAGAATCTTGGAAGAAAGTTTTAGTTGGACCTGGGACCTCGTGGAGAGAGAACCAGGGCCAGCTGAGCTGCTTCTTCTCCTGCCTGAGATTGAAACTTAGCCTAGTTTTGGAGTATTTATTTGAGATTTGTTAATTTAGATAAACCCTTTGTATTTCCATACTCTACCTCATTTCCCTACCTTCCTTCCCTTACTTAAATGTCTGTGAGGAATGAATAAGGAGAGTGAATCAGAGAGTAGTTTAAATCTGTGAGGGTTCAGCTATACTCTTGCAGTACTTTATCTAGAGAGGTTTGGTAGCCATCATCATAATTCCTTTTGATTTCAAGATCACCTTGAGAGTTGAGTCAGGGCAGGACCTTGCTCAAACCCCATCTCTGCTTCCCTTCCCCCACCTGAGGTTTCTTTAAGCAACTGTTAGGGCTTCCTTTAATTCCTTTTACCTGACAATTTAACCTGAGAAGACAATAAACCCCTTTTGTGTTTAAACAGACCTGTTAGTTACTTTGTCAGTTAATTAGTAAGAAGAGGGAAGAAGAGGAATAGAACCAACATACTCTGGACTTGAAGGGAAGCCGGGTATCCATCTTGAAGGAAGGTGTAACTTCAAAACAAGTCCCTTCCTGTGAAATTAACTAAAGCCTGTAGTTAATTTCAATCAGTCTATTTCCCTTCAGTGTGTCTTTAGTCTAAGTCCTAAGCTGCTCTTTGCCTGTTTAAATTAATTCCTCCTCTCCCTGAAGATCTTTGTTATCTTCAGTGTTATACACCCTGACTTCAGCCTCATATTATATACTGAATTTCACTATTACATCCTACCTGCAAATCATATTATCTACCTAGCAAGTCCCTGACAACATTCCTTCCAAATCCCCTTTAACCAAACACCTTTCCCAAATTCTCCTATAACATCGTCCAGAGAAAGAACTGTGGGAGCAGAAATGCAGAAGAAAAACATATGATTGATCATGTGGTTTGAATGGGCAAATATTAATGATATGGAAATAGGTTTTGAACAATGATAATTGTATAACCCAGTGGAATTGTTCATAGTCTCCAGGAGTGGGGAGGAAGGAAGGGAGAGATAGAATATGAATCATGTAACCATAGGAAAATATTCTGCACTAATTAATCAATAAAAATTTAAAAAAATTTTAAACAAAAATAAAAGATTCAAAATAAATAAATGCCTTTAAGAGGCCTATGTAAAAAGAAGTTTTGATTAACTTAAAGCATATTTGTGTATACAAATAAACAATGAGCAAAACAAGACAATACTATAGCCTGAAAAAATAAAAATACTATAGCCTGAAAAAATAAACATTTATTTCTAAATATTATATTATATAAATATTATACAATTACATAAATATTATGAATATAATCAAATGAATAAAATAAGTATATTAAAACAATGACTGATTAACATGTACATCCAATAAACCAAGGCAATTATATGCAAGGCACCATTTAAATAGGTAATATCTAGTATTGTCCCTAGGATATAGGTATAACTATTTCATCAGGTTCCCTGATGTTCTCCTAAATTAGTCTGATAGATCTAGTTCTACTGTCACTGACTGACTTCTCTGCATTTATATGTAAGCTAATAAGCAGATATTATGGGTTGGTCATTGGAATAATTACAGATATATTTTGTCTATATCTGATCTGATAGCCAGGATATGTTGGCTATTGGATTGTTAGTGTCCTTTAGATGGTATCTGTGTCTTGGAATTCCCTAAAGTAGCAGTTTGAGACAATAATATAGGAACTGCCTCCTGGTTCCCTCCTCTTGCCCTATAATCGAATATATAGTCTTCATTGAAAATATCACTTTCAGTACCTATATTTGAGTCAAAGAGTCTTCATCTAAAATGGTGGATGGTGTATTTTGCTCAGAATCCACTGATGTTAGACATGTTTGATTAGAAAATCCAACTAATTCTTCTATGACTACTGAGTTACCTGGATAGTTTCTCCCTCATTTTCTAGGTCTGTTTTGAGGCAGCTCCCTGACACAATGGAGGGAACACTGGGTTTGCAGTCAGGAACATGTGAATTCAAAGCTAACCTCAGATATCTACTATTTGTGTGACCTTGGCCAAGTCACATAACCCATGTATTTCAGTTTCCACTCTAAAATGAGGAGAATAGCACCCAACTCACAAAGTTATTATGAGAATCTAATGAGATCCTATTCATAAAAGTCCTTAACATTTTGTCTAACACATAGTGGGTATTTAAAAAATGCTAATTTTCTTCCCCCTTTCCTATTATATATATATATAGGCAAGTTGCCCATTCTCTCAATAACTTTGTATAGATTGGCTTTCCATTTCTCTGTGTGTGTGTGTGTGTGTGTGTGTGTGTGTGTGTGTATCTATATGTGACTGAGTACCTTGCCTGAAAACAAGCAAGCATATAGATATCTTTAAATTTATATTTAATATATAGTACCTATAAATTTATGTATCTATGTGTGTGTCTACAAAGATAACAGATGTATGTGTATGTATGTGTGTGTATATATATATATATACATACATACATACATACATACATACCTCTGTATCTCTCTGTGGAAGAGGGTGCTTAAAAGGGAACTAGGAAAGGAAAAGGGGGAGGATAATGACTGAAGTTCAGGTGGAATGGTTTAAAATGGCCAGAAAGTTACTAAGATACTTTAGAAGCATTGTTCCAGGCAAAAATTCTCAGTTTCAAGGCAAGGGGATAGCAAGGATGAGAATGATGAATGAAGTAGAGGTAGCATGGTCTGGATCAATTCTGGAATTGTTTTTAAATTTAGCTTGCTTGAAGTTATTATTATTGCCATATATTTTAATTCTGTATAAATCACTGTTTAAATGCATTTCATGTTTGCAGCAAATTGTTATGATTTATTTTTCTAAATTAATTTCCCACAGGCCTCCATTTTATGAGCAACTTAATTTAATCCCCAATTATAAGTTTTTATTTTTCCATCCATATTTCTTCTTTCTTCCTCCTTAAGAAGGAAAAAAGTGAAATCAGCATTATCTACTTGTAGTTTCTGATCCCAGTCCTTTTTCTTCCCTGCTTATCCCAATCAAGACTCAAATCATTTTTATAAGTAGCCCTTTGTTATTATATTGTCACTTAGATAATTTTTGGAAACATCATTAACTATCTTTCATCTCTTTATTCTTATTAAAACCAAGTCTTGGTTGTTCTTTCTACTATTACTATCCCATACCATTTTTAAACCTTCATTGATTAATGAGATGCATGAGATTCCTCCTCCTCCAATATTCTATGATGTCCCCATTACTAGAAATAGTAAGTTCCTCCTCCTGCTTTCTGTCCTTTGCTTTATGATATTTATTTTTTTTAACTTCTCCTTTTATTCTAATTTAGCAAGTAGCTGGCATGATGGATAGAGATTCGGTAGATTTGGAGTACAAAAAAAAAAAAACTGAGTTTCAATCCTGCTTCCCTGCAGAGAGAATGTAAATGACTTCTCCTGTGTTACTCCTGTGTTCATTGTATTAAGACTTTTCTTTTGCTTTCTCATTACCTCAGACATGCTTTCATGACGTATGAAGCATTAATTACTCAACTTCCCCAGTTTATGGGTGGAGTGCTCCAGCTTAATCATTGCCAAGGAAATATTCAAAAAGAGTAATTGGCAAAGACCCCTGGTGACCATCTGCCCAATTTTCTATTACATCAAAATTTCTTCTGACTCTGTAGCATAAGAACCTTCACAAAGTAGAACTTGCAGTATGGTTCCTGTGGAAGGCACTGAAGAATCCAATAGTGTAGACCTTTATGATGTATATGAGTAGGAAGTGGCTCATAGAAATATTTTTCTTTCTCTTTTTTAAAATATATTCTGGATATTTAACTATACAATATTTAAACTTATTTAATTTTAATATTTGATTCAATATTCTTTTATTTCACTTTTTTTGGTATTTTTGATATGATGGTAGAGAATAGGCTTAGCCCAACATTTTACTACATTATGTTGCCAGAAGGTTCCTAAAAAAATACTTTCCTTGAAATAACCCTGTGAAGTATTATTCCAATTTCATACTTGAGAAAATTGAGCTTCACAAAGTTTAAAAGATTACCTTTGGATCTGGGGTCCAAACTGACTCCAAGTATACAGAGTAAAGCCAAGTAGAACTAAAGCAATGACTAGTATAGTCATTATGACACTGAATTAAGAATTTTGGAGGATAGGGTTAATTCAGTAGGATAATAGGCAGAGGAAGAGTGACCATAATGATCAAATAACAAGAAAGTAAATAAAACATCAGGACATTACACATCAAAATCTAGAAGAGGTCTTGATAGTTACTTAATACAAAACCTTCATTAGAAACTGAATTCCAGAAGGGTTGTGTAATTTTCCCAAAGTCACATATATAATGAGAGAGTTGGAATTTGAACAGCTTACCTCTCAATCCAAATCTAGTGTTTTTTCCATTGCACCATGATGGTTCTAGTAATCAAAAAAGAATAGAAACTATAAGCTAGCCAAGAAGTTTGTAGTTAAAAAAATAAAAGCCATCTTAAATTTAAATGTCTATTTTTTCTTTTAAAACTATTTAATCTCTAAAATAATAACTAAACACATTTTTTGGGAAAAAATCATACCTCTAATTTTTTAAGTACTTAGGGGTAAGACTTAATCCATCTTTCTGAATATCTATCTATCTATCTATCTACCTATCTATCTATCTCTATTTTTTCTGAATCATCTCTGATTCCCCTAAATATTAACTATGAGAACTATTTGCTAAACAAAAGTTATTTTGGATGATTTTTTTCTTGGTTTAATAACCCACCCACCCCACCCCACCCCATTAAAAATATGCAAACTCCCAGATGGATCTGTATGGGCCATGCAACCCATAGACATTCAAAAGATGTTTTTGTAAATAAACACAAAAGATGGGGAAATCATTCCTCTTTCATTTTAATCTTTATGCTGTATTCCTTCTCTTTTGCTTTTTGGCATGCAAGTAAAATCTGCATGGAAAGGAATTTTATTTGTTTCTATTCATACAATGCTTCTTTTTTTTTTTACATATTTGTTTGAAAAGAACTGAAACCCATCTGGCAATGTTTTCTTTTATTTCTATGTCCACACAATAACAATCAGGATGATGCCAGGAGAGTCCCAGAAGACTGATTACTAGAAAAAACAGCTGCTGTAGACCCCAACAGGTATTGCCCTCAATGTATCTTGGTCTAGGGACCTACCTCAATGGTGGTCATCTTTTTGCTTTTAAGTAGTTTTTTTCCCCCAGTTCTTTTGCAATTTAGGGAAGGAGCCTCTGAAAACAACCAGTTCTCAGGATTGGGAAGATAATTTGTAAATTACAGGTTGGCCAAAACTACTTGACTAAAATCAATTGATGGAGACAATGTGAGCTCCTAAAAATTAAAAACTCAGTGAGATCATGGAATATTCAAGAGGAAATGGAAAATTTTTTATCATTTTCCCTTTGTCACGTTCAATTTCTCTCCATAGGAGAAAAGCAAATAATACTGCAAGGACATTTTTGGTCTGGTATTTTTTAACAAGGATAAGAAATTGAATTGCTAGTAATCACCCAACACACCCATTGTCTGGAAACCTCTGTTCCAATCTTGTAGACTGAAGAATTTGGCAAAAATAACCATTGACATCCACACTAAATTTACAACTTAGTAGTACTTTTTCCATTTCTATCATGAACAATGATTTCTCTGGTTAAATGACCATGAAGTAGCATGGTGTTTTATATACATTCCATCTTAAATTCCCTTGTCCTTTCCCAGACATAAGTAATTAAATAGAACTGGGAATGTCTCGTCCTAGGGACTGCTCAGTGTTTAGAAAGAAACCATTTAATTTTTTTTTAAAACCCTTAACTTCTGTGTATTGACTTATAGGTGGAAGAGTGGTAAGGGTAGGCAATGGGGGTCAAGTGACTTGCCCAGGGTCACACAGCTGGGAAGTGTCTGAGGCCGGATTTGAACCTAGGACCTCCCGTCTCTAGGCCTGGCTCTCAATCCACTGAGCTACCCAGCTGCCCCAGAAACCATTTAATTTTAACCATTTGTAACTTTGTATTTCCCTAACAAATCTGTAATATTTTTCATATTTTGTCCCCCATTTTTTGGTGGTTTGATTTGTATTAGTACTCTTTTGAATATTAGAAAATTCATCTTTCCCTGCTGTGATTTTATGGAAGACAAAAATGGTGACAAATACATTTGGGTTTGAGAGCTTGGTGGAAGGTGGTATATTGGGGTGGAGATGTCCTGAGAAATGTATAACAACTAGCTCTTGAAAAATTTTTGTTAGATTTTTAGGTTTAATCTGCACTATTAACATTTTCTCCATGATTATTGAATCTAGACAATCAAGAAAAAAATAAATCAAGCCCTGATACATAGATTTTGCTAATTTCTGAGGTATAAATGCTCATATTGGGAAATTTAACAACTGGTTCTCAGGAGCCTGTACAAGTCACCTCCAGCACACCTCTGGGCTTCCAGAGACAGAAGGGGAGTATCTGAGCAGCTTTTGCATATTAGGGAGAGAAGACAATCATATTCTTGGATTCATGCTGATAAGACAATATGGTAGGCTGAGTCTTATAAAAGAAAAAGAGACTTGCCTTTCCTTATAATCATAAGATTATAATACTATAATATAGAATATATTAATATATAATGTGATATATATATAATGATATACTATAATAATAAATAATATAATAAATGAGATTATAATAATAAATACAATCACATAATTCAGAGAGCACAGGTCTGATTGGAGGGGAGTTGCCTGTCTGACAACTCCAAGTGTATTTCCCTCCCATGCGGAGCCAAGTGGTCATGGTGGTACCAAAGACTGGATACCTATAGATATGTTGAAGGAGAATGTATTAGAATATTATAGAGTTGTTTAGTTTCTCTTCTAAGGGAAAACTAAAGAATGGTCTTACAAGTGTGGGGGACATTAGGAAGATTTATGGGAAGATGACAGTCGGAAAGGAAAGATTATATTGATAATTTGGGGGCTTATTTTACTATTTTAGTACCCTCAAGCCATCATCCTAATCCTCTTCCCCACCCCCTATAAATCCTGGAATATCTCCATTTCCTTGCCTTCTCTTACTTCTAACTTCCCCTTCTAAATTGCTTCTCCCATTAGAATGAAAGTTCCTTGAGGGTAGAGACGTCTTGCTTAATTGTATTTATAAATTCAAGGCTTATCACAGCACCTGGCATATAGCAAATATTTAATAAATATTCTATCTATCCATCTGCCTTTCTATTTATTCATCTATCTGCCATTTTCATTTATTCTTCTATCAGTTATCTATTTACCATTTCATCTATCTTTTTATTTTATCAACATTTATGTAGAACCTTAATATCATTTCAGATAAACTAGGACTCTTTCCAGATGAGTGAATGTATCAAACAGAAAATAGCCACAAAGATCAGATCAGGCAAGTATCTCCACTCAGGTGTATAATTAATGATAGACTCTCCAAATACATACATATATATATATACATATTCAATCGGCATTATTAAAATCTTTTTATCACTTTCTTAAGACTAGACCATGAACAAAATAATAAATCTAGCTTGATTTGTAATATTTGCCTATTTTAAAGGTGTAAATGTCCATGCTGAAAACTTAACAATTGGCAATGTGAGCAAGTAGGAGCTGCCTCCAGCACACCCCTGCCCATCTTGCTTCTAGGTACTGGATAGAAAAAAAAAACATTCATCTATGCCTGGAAGGTATGCTATTTATATCCTTTTTTACTCCTGAAGGAACTCGAGTTGGAGAGAGGTGTTCCAGCATTCAACATACTGGAAATAGAGAAGGAAATTTCACAATGAGTCAGAGTTCTACCACTGATTCCCTGAACAAGGTCATTGGCTCTGTCAATTGATATGGCTCCATGACATTTCTAGTCAACTGGACTAGTTAGTAAACTCAGTAAAGTGATTGGTTTGTTTGTTTTATCAATTTAATCACCCATTTGTTTCATAGCTCAGCAAGTTAAGAAATGTGTAAACATAAACTAACCTTCTCTGCTACCCCAGAAAAATATTTTTAAACTGCCTCTTCTCCCTGATGAGTTTTAAAAGTTACTTAGATAATGAGTTTTTCCATGTTTTCTTTTTTAACCCACCAATTCAGAACCAAGGACTTTTAGACTTAGCTAATCTGATCAATACAATGATCCAAAATAATTCCAAAGGACTCATGATGAAAAATTCTCTCCACCTTACAGAAAAAACAACTGATGATCTCTGAGTGCAGATTAAAATATTTTTCTTTCTTGGTTTTTCACTTTCCTTATTTTTCTTGGTTTTCTTTCTTTTTTTTCAATGTGGGTAATATGGAAATAAGTTTTGTCTGACTTTACATTCACATCTATAATGGGCATGATATGTCTTGCCCCCCTCACTTGTTGGGGGTAGGAGCTTTAGAGAAGGGGAGAATTTGGAACTCACAATTTTAAAAATGAATGTTAAAAAGTAAGCATTAAAAACACAAAAGAGCCAGGCCTTTTATTAACAGGTTATTATTTTTTTAAGTGGGCAATATAAACACTCATGCCTACAATTTTCCAAACTCTGTTGAATGCTCTCAAAACAGGAAAACTCATTAGTTTGCTGATTACACATACGACAATGAGATATCATTGCCCCAGTTTATTGTTTTCCCATGATCCCAGAGGCATTAGATTCTGCCTGGCCTGATTTGGTTCACTGGCTCAGGCTTTTGTTTTACATGTGTTTGTGTGTGCATCCTATTAATAATCATTTAAATTGGCACCTTCATTGTATAAATGAGAAAAACAAGACCCCCCTCAAACTGAAATTAATATCTTAGGTCCCTTGCTGGCAAATTTTAGGATCCAATTCTTCTTTTTTTTTGAGATATTTTATTTTACCAATTACATATAAAAACAATTTTCCATATACATTTTCTGGAGTTATGTTCCAAATTGTCTGTCTCTCTCCCTTCCTCCTTCCTCCTCCCTTACCAGAGATGGTAAACAATTTGATCTGGGTTATACATGTATTATCATGCAAAACCTATTTCCATATTTGTTCAAAAGAATACTCATGTAAAACCAAAACTCCAAAATAAAAACCCAAATAAGCTTAAGGGAAAAACAGCATGCTTTGATCTGCATTCTGACACCAATAGTTCTTTCTCTGCAGGTAGGTAGCTTTCTTTGTCTTAAGTCCATCTGAATTGTCCTGGACCATGTTATTGCTGAGAGTAGCTAAGCCTTTCACAGTTGATCATTCCACAATATTGCTGTTGTTCTGTATAATGTTCTCCTGGTTCTGCTTATTTCACTCTGGATCAGTTCATGTAGGTCTTTCCAGCAGCTCTTTCTGAAATCATCTTGTTCATCATTTCTTTCAGCAAAATAGTATTCTATCACCACAATTTGCTTAGC
Organism: Gracilinanus agilis; assembly: GCF_016433145.1. Lineage (NCBI taxonomy): Eukaryota > Metazoa > Chordata > Mammalia > Didelphimorphia > Didelphidae > Gracilinanus > Gracilinanus agilis. Next base: position 46,749,916 of record NC_058135.1, read on the forward strand.
CATTCCCCAATTGATGGATATGTTCTTAGTTTCCAATTCTTTGCCACCACAAAAAGACCAGCTCTTCTGAGTCTAAGTACAATTCTAAGACACAACAATATGACCTTAGAGAGCACCTCTTCAGAACCCATGCATGGCTATTTGCAAGGTTTAGAAGAATGGAGGAGATATAATCTTCCTTGGACTTGGAGAGCATTTTAAGCCCAGACTAGCTCACTCAGGGAAGTGTCAAAACTACTAGTCCTCTTAATTTTCCAGAGGATCAGGAGTACCTATATACCTGATATCTATACCTGGTGACTGTTGCATCAGCTGAGTTTTCTGGGCAATTGAAACTTATACATTCATTATGAGCTCTGAACAAGACAAAACCAACAACTCTTCCCACTTCTTTTCTTTTTTAAAGAATGATATGGCTATTCCCATATTATTTGCAAACATAATTAAAGCATATAAATAAGTGTGTTAATAATGATGTAATATGGTGCAATGGAGAGTTGGACTTACAGTTAGGAAGACATGGGTCAAGTTTCGTCTTCAGACACTTATTAATGGTAGGACTTTAGATAAGTCACTTTGGCTTTCAGTATCTTCATTTGTAAAATGAGTAAGTTGAATTCTATGACTTCAAAAGTCCCTTCTGATTCTAAATCTGTGATCTTTTGAAGGATTAGTGGTCCTTTTAAGAGAAATTAAAGAGTTTAGTGAAAAAGGGAAGGGGAAAAGTTTTTTATGTGTAAAGAATCTATATGGTGTTAAGGGACATAATATATTGTCCCATTTATAGAGGAAGATTTTGATAATTACAGTTGAAAAAGATGTGTGTGTGTATGTAAAAATACAACTTTAAGATTAGACAGAACCAGAATTAGAGACAAAGTGATCTGTAGTATAGATTTGAAGATATGGGTCTCTGTTAATATTGTGGAAGGATGCCTCCCTGTCCTTCTCCCTCTTCTTTCTACTCGTCTCCCCCTTTAACTTTCATTCTCAGTGGAAGAACTCTTTCATTCTCTATTTTCTGGTTTATATATTACACTATGCATACCCTCTGTGATCTCCAGTTTGCTATTAATTTGGATAAATGTTGTTGTTTGTTTTTTTTGCTATGTGTTGTATATGTTCACTGTAGAAGTGGAATCCAGTAGGAAAAGGATCAGACTTTGGACATACATTAATGAGCAATGACCAGAAGTTTGACTTGAACTTAAAAAACAAATCTCCTAGACTAATAATATTTAAGGGAGCAGATAGATATAATTTTAGCCTGATATACTTCATCTCTGTGAAGAGTAGAACGGTCAGGCTTATGGCTCTGATCTCTAGCTTCCCCTCCTTGTTTGAATTAAAGCCTCCACTTCAGAAAAGTCAGGGAGGAAAAATTGCTAGATATGTCCATTCTGTCTCCCTTTGAGTCACACAATGATACCACCATTCTATATGTGGAGGACAGCTTTACAACACTTCTTTGCAGCTTGGTAATCCTTTGAATGAGTTTTAGAAATTTAAGACATATTAATTTTAATAACAATTCAAAATATTCTTATTTCTCTCTTGTTCTTGTAGTTTCTTTGTCAAATGACAAAGAAAAGGGGAAATGGAGCAGAATCCAACAATCTGAACTGTGAACAAAGACTTAATCTTTTCCTCCTACACATTGGCCATAAAATGAAACCACCAATAAGAATAGCTAGAAAGTCCTTGACAAAAGAAACCCACCCTATTCCCTCAGGGTATTAAACTTGGGTACCACCACTGTCACTCCCAGAGCCATAAACCCCATGACACCCAATTTAAGGACGTTTCCATTTGTCACAAGTAGGTGGATTTGGGAGAAGAATGGGAAAGGATATTCACATAGTCCATAAACTCCATTGCTTTTGTTAGTATCTTGGTTTCCTAGCAACATTCTAGGGAAATCCATCAGAGGTATGGAATTAGATGGCAAAAGTGGGTGGAATACCTGTAGAGTGTTCACTGTAATGAAAAAGCCTTCGCTAAAATTATAGATATTATGCAAAATGCTAGAAGGAATATGAGGTTAAAGCAGAAAATGTTCAACTCCCCCACAAAAAATTTGAGATTCTTGTTTCTAGTAGCAGAGGGGACAGAAAAACACTCTTACAAAAAAATACAGAAAAAAACTACCCCGCATAATTTGTTGAGTACCCTCCTCAAAATGAGGTTGCTGCAGATCCAGAAGTGTCTGAGGCTGGATTTGAACTCATGAAGATGAGGTCTGGCACCACCTTCCCTATGATAGTATAGTATGAAAGGAGTTTAAAGGAATTTACTTACCCCAACTTAAATATCAAGCTCCTGCTAAGAAGGACCAATATCTTCCCAAAGAGATTTAGAAGTAACTAGGCAATGCTGTAAGTCCTGGCTAAAATATCAGGGATGGGTGATCTCTCAAGGAAAGAAAAAGCCTGACCAAGAACTCTCTTTGAAAAATATAGTTGAAACTAGCAACTCCTGTCAGCAGTATTCCTTCAATAGGGCAAAGCAATAACTCAGCAGAGACAGAAGGAGCTCGATGGGGAACAGGCAACCATGTCGAAGACTCAGTGAACCCCAGAGGATCATAACATGTTGCTGGGAAAGAGAACAAATAAAGTTCTGAGATGTATTGTGAAGGAGATTTGATCTAGGAGAATAAGTTGTCTGGGGAATCTTTCTCTCTTCCTGAAGTATAGGAATCTGTGGGAGATTATAGGGGAGATTAAAGGGGATATACCCTTTGCAGGGGAAGAGCTTCCTTGTTCCTAGAATCACAGAAATAACAGAATTATAAAGTTGGAAGGGAACTCAAAGACCATCTAATCTAACTTACATACAGAAAGCAATCTTCCCTACTGCTGAAATACTTGGCAAGTGCTCATGCAGCCTCTGCCTAAGGACTTCCAGTCAGGAGAAACCTATTACTTCCAGAAGCAGCCCATTTCCCTTTTGGAGAACTCTGATTGTTAGGAAGGCTTCTTTTCTTGAAATTAAACTTAAAGAGTCAGCTAGGTGATTCAGTGGATAGAAAGCCAGGTTTAGAGATTCTTGGTTTAAATTTGGCTTCAGATGATTCCTAGCTTTGTGACCCTGGGAAAGTCTCTTGCCTAGTCTTCACGACTCTTCTGCCTCAGAAAGCTATAATTAGTATTGATTCTAAGAGGGAAGATAAAGGTTAAAAAAAGAAATTAAGCTTAAATTTTTCCCATTTTAATTTCTACCTATAATTCTTCCTCCAGAAACAAACAGAACATATCTAATCCTTCTTCCGCAGTGTTGTTGTGGAGTCTCATTAGCCTCTTTATAATCCCATTTGGGTTTTTCTTGGCAAACATAATGGAGTGGTTTATTACCTTCTCCAGCTCATTTTGCAGATGAGAAAACTGAGTCAACATGATCACATGGTTAGGAAGTATCTGAAGTCAAATTTGAACTCAGGTCTTCCTGAATCCATGACTGATGATATATTGGGTTGCTGCCCAACCAGCCTTAAAAAATGTAAAGAACCTTTGGAGGTTTGCCATCCGAGTACTAACCAAGTCTGATCTTGCTTAGATTCTAAGATCAGAGGAGTTCAAGGTGGTAGGGCCATCGTCATCCAAAGTACAACCCCTCTAAAACTTGAAACAGATTATAGCCCCTTTGAATTTTCTCTTTTTCAGGCTAAAATTCCCCCAATTTTTTCAGCTAAGCCTCAAAAAACATGAACTCAAAGCCTTTCAGCATCCTAATTTCCTTCCTTTGGACACTCTCCAGTTTATTAAAATCTTTCTATCTAGAAATGCAGTTTCAATTAAAATCAAGCTTTCTGGTCAGAATTTTGAAGTTTCTATTCTTTTTCCGTCACTTTTTTTTTTAATGGGAAATTTTCCCTTCTGACTTGAAGCTACAAATTTTACTGCTGGTTCTCTGAACTTCAAACTGTTTGAGCTGCAATTTAATCCTTTTCCTTCATTGGAGTGTCCTCCTATATAGTAGCTAGCCTATTGAGTTTGGTGACTATATATATATATAGGTATA
>NC_058135.1:46758478-46871156 GCF_016433145.1 Gracilinanus agilis
AGTGGGGGATCTTTACTCTTAACATGCCCTTATAAGTGTACTTTCCACTAATGGTCATACCACTGACTCAACTAGCTCTTAGTAAAGACTGATATGATACAGTGAGAATAGTCATCACAGCATATTACCCTATAAATCTGGGCTATACTCTCTTATTTTCCTTTGGAAGGGTAGGTTCATAGTGTAATGGAATACTTATTAGTTAATTAAGAATTTATTAGGAAATTGGGTTAATTAGTAAGGTCTCTTAAAATAGTTAGGGTATAGCAATGGCGAAATATACCGTTTGGTTAAATAAGAAGTAACTCAAAGATCTCTCAGCATCTATGCGCGTCTGGAGTATCTCTGCTCCCCTCTGGGTGCAAATGCCTCCTTTAGACCAACAGTTCCTTCCAGGATGCTTGCCTGTTGGGGAAGCCGGGGGGAGGGGGGGGAGTCACTAGAGAAGGGAATTAATTTCTCGCTACCTGTAGGAGCCTCTTCCAGAAGCAGAGATCTCCTGCTCTTAAACTCTGAAATTCATCCCAAGCTCAGCTATTTAAAAGTGTAAGTAATTTGTTTGCTCATCCAGTCCTACATATCTTTCCCCTCTTGACTAGATCAGAGAGTAATTCAAAAATCACCCAGAGTTAGGGCATAGATTAGTTTGACACCTCATAAATACCTTATAACTATATTCTGGTCCTTCTGTGATTACATCGTCTGAAGGAAAAAATGAAACCCCTTCCCCTTACATATATTTTCCTTATATACCTCTTGTGGAGTGTGAGCTTGAGCCTTTTGGGTACTATAAAAATGCTTATTCCCTTTATTCCCATTCCATATTTTAAGGGAAGAAAAAACTACACGAATTTACATTTCAATAACCTCATGCACATATTAATAAAAAGGAATTCAGTTTCTTCATATTTTTATTAGAAAAATAAAAGTAGAGGGGGCAGCTGGGTAGCTCAGTGGAGTGAGAGTCAGGCCTAGAGACAGGAGGTCCTGGGTTCAAACCTGGCCTCAGCTACTTCCCAGCTGTGTGACCCTGGGCAGGTCACTTGACCCCCATTGCCCACCCTTACCAATCTTCCACCTATGAGACAATACACTGAGGTACAAGGGTTTAAAAAAAAATAAAAGTAGACTTTTAAAAAAGCATCATCTTATCATCCTTCAAAAATGGATATGATAGTATTACCTAAAAAGCATAGAAAATAACTTATTTCATTGTGATGATGGGAGCAAATGGAGGCAGTGGTAATAAAAATGTAATATCTTCTTCTATTCTGTTGAAGTTCCCATTTCTCCGTTTTAAATTTGGTGTGATTTCTATACATTTTCAGTAAATGACAGTAATGTTTCTAAAGATGAAGTTGATTAAGCTCTTACAAATCTGAGTCAGTCATTACTAGTATCAAAATGGAAACTTTGCAAACTAAATGGAAAAAATAAAAGTTGTCTTTGAGTGTATTTTGTAGCTCAAAAATTAATCAATTTTAATTTTTTTCATGTTTTGAAGAACAGTAAAATTTAAACAATAATATCATCAGAAGAAAATAAGATGAATGTTACTCTTTTATTGACTACTGTTAAAAATATTTATTATCTATAGCTGTGTCACTTCCTTTTAGTGTCTGGAAAGAAACAATATACTATTATCAAGGGAAAGTCTGTGGAATACAATTGAGAATGAGATACCAGGGCAGCTAAGTGGCTTGGTGGATAAAGAGCCAGGCCTAGAGTCAAAAGGTCTTGCTTCAAATCTGGCCTCAGACTCTACCTACCTGTGTGACCCTGGGCAAGTCACTGAACCCCTGTTGGCTAGCTTTTATCACTCTTCTAGCTTGGAACCAGTAATTAGTATTGATTCTAAGATTATTGATTTCAAGATAGAAAGAAGCTAAGGTTTATATTTTTAAAGACTTTACAGCCTCAGGATAATCATGTATATGTATTATTTTAAATTTCACTAGTGAGAGTGGGTGTCTACACATGCATTATTCAATTCTGCACCAAAAGGCCTAAGTAGCAGAATTAGGATAAAGAATGGACTCATACATTTCTTGCTAATGTATACTGTTAATTCTCTTGAAAATAAAACCCAAAATAGAAACCACAAAAGTAATTTTTGTTAATATGTATTTAAATATATAAAGCTTATTTTTGTTTTGTTACATCCCTCAATGTTAGGTTTTCTACAGTGAGAATTTCTATTTGATTTAATAAAAATGTTAATTCTGGAAAAATTAAGTTTCCTATAGGAAATATATTGAAATATAGGTGATAACTTAACTTCACATATGTTTCCTAAGTACAAGAAGCAGTAGTGTGATTTAAAGTTTTATTTTTTTTTAAAGACATGAATTTAGATAAAACCCTTCATGCCTCTGCATTTACTATATAGTAGCTGAGCACACTAGTTCAGAATAGCATTCTCTCAGGGCAAAGAGAATTCCATTGAAATCTTCAATACTAAAATCCCTAGGCTGACTTTCCTTTGCCCCAACTGGTAAGGAAGGCAAATTCTTCCTGAGCCCCTTAATGAACCAGCACAGACTACATAAGATACATGTCAAGTCTATCATTTTTCCATTTAACTTTTTAAATGTTATGAAATATTTATAGCAGTTCTCTTTATGGTGGAAAAAATAGAAATTGATGGGATGCCCATTAATTGGAGAATGTATGAACAGGTCTTAGAATATGATTGTTATGGAATAGTATTGCGCCATAAGAAATGACCATCATAAATCTTGGAAAAGGACATTTAAAAATTCACATGAAACTGTGAAAAGTGAAATGAGCAGAACCAAGAGAACATTATAAGCAGCAACAGAAAATTTGGTTGAAGAATAACTTGTATATATCCACCTCCAAAAAAAGAACTGATAAATAGAAATAAATAAGACATAGTTTTATGTACACATCAATCTTTTTGTCAAAAGATGCCTTCTCTAATTGGAGGAGTGTAAAGAAAAAAGGAGTTAGTTGGGCACATTTAATGTAACAAGCAAAAATTATTAAGCATCCACATGCAAGCAATTATGTTAGAGCATTCAAATACAAGGATATAAATAAATCAGTTCATCCCCTCTCTCTATTGGGGGTATGCAATAAGCCCACATGTAATAATGTTAATCCTCAAAGGATCTGTGAATTGTCATTTTGGTTAATCCTCTCTACCAATAGTTGTGTTCCATTAATAAATTAGTAGATAAGTCCTAGGGATTCATCTATGGTACCCAGATGCAGCAATGCACATCTGGCATAACACTGCCATTAATACTTGCTGACTGAGTCCCCTAGAGGTTTACTTCATCATACCATATTTATGGGAATCTTTAGGGTTATACTTCTAAAACCACAGGTCATGAGATTCAGAAATGTTTGTTTGAATCTAATAAAAGTAAGTGCCTTAAACTTAAGATATATACTGAAATGATATTGCAGAGATAGTAATAACATCAATTTCTCCTGATAGTATGGAATCCATTCTCCTACAAATACACACAGTATTAGTGGGGAAAGTGGACCCATGCACAGCGGACACATGGACAAGTCAATTCACACCTCTAACACTGCAAGATCCTAATGCCCTTTCTCTTCCCTTAAGAACTTTAAGATGCTGTCATGTCTCCTTAGGACATGTTAGTCCACCAAAATATTAAACCAATGGCACCACTGAAAGATACTATTCCTGATGGTAGCCAGAGAGAAAAAATGAATCTGCCCTTATCCCTTCCACTCCATTCTGGGCAAATTAAACAATGAAGTAATATCATTACTAAACATTTATGCACCAAGTAGTATAGTATCTAGATTTCTCAAGGAAAAAGTAAAGGAGGTCAAGGAGAAAATAGATAGTAAGACCATAAGTGTGGGGGATCTCAACCTTTCCCTTTTAGAACTAGATAAATCAAATCAAAAAATAAATACAAAAGAAGTAAGAGAAGTGAATGAAATGCTAGAAAAATTAGAATTAATAGATATCTGGAGAAAACTGAACAGGGATAAAAAGGAATATACCTTCTTCCCAGCAGTACATGGTATATATTGTATTAATGAACAACTATGTTCCCCAGAATTCCTTTAGTATTTCCCAAAATTCCTTTTAATCTTTCGACCACATTGTGTGGTCATGTTTTATATATAGTTGGCTGTAACTCCACCTCTCTCTCTCTTTTTTCCCCACGACCATGGCTTGGTTAGCACCTTTTCTACTCTAGCTTTTTACTTTAGTTATTAATAAACTTTATAAAATATGATAGTTATTGTATATTAATTTTAATCTTAACAATATACAAATATTGACAATGTACTATGGCATAAAAATATTGCAAACACAGAAAAACAGAAATGATAAATGTGACATTTTCAGATCATAATGGGATGAAAATTATAATTAACAAAGGTCCATGGAAAGGAAAATTTAAAATTAATTGGAAACTAAGTGATCTAATTCTACAAATTTTTAAACAAAGACAATGGAATGAATTTAATATAACAACAATAAGAATAATGAGAGGTAGTAAAGGGTCATGGATTCAGGAAATCATGGGCTCAAATCCTGCCTTTGATTCTTATTGACTATATGACTCTGGGCAATCCACTTTAATGCCCAATGACCTAGGCAAGAGAATTCCTTACCCCAATGAAGTTGTAGACCCTAGTTCCGTATAATAATACAATTACCTTTCATTTGAATATTGTCTTCTATGTTCTAAGGTCCTGTACTTTCTTATATAATAGCTATTGGAGTGGAAGCAGCAGAATGATTATAAAGTAAAAACTTTAGGTCAGGAGTCATACACCTAATTTTGCCAAAAGAAGTTTATGACCTTGGTCTAGTCACTTGACTTGTCTGGACTTCAGTTCAATTATCTGAATAAATTGGATGTTGGACTAAGTGATTTCTAAGGTCTTTTTCATGTTTAAGAAACTGATGAATCTCTCCTTTGAGGCAGGTAGAAAAAGTATTACTAATCACATTTAATTCACCAGATGAAGAACCTGAGGTCCAGAGGTCCAGAGGTCTGTCTGAGGCATAAAGTTATAGGATGTGAATCAGGATTCGAGCCCACACCTTCTGGTTCTAGTATTGCTTCCTCCTCAGCAAGGCTCTAGAGAAACAAACCTAACTTGACTCAACTAGAATTATTTGGTTAAGTATTTTAATATAATATAAATTCCATGAAGGAACAATCTCAGTTTGTTTCACCATTGCTTATAGTAGTCACTTGATAAATAATCTACCAAAACATAAAAAAAAGAAAGAAAATGTCTTGAAGACAATTTCTCTATTCTGAACCTTTTGTAGTTTATTCTTCATCAAAGATGAAATACCAGTAACTCAACCAGGTTCCAAATGAGTGTATCTCATTCTGATATAAGCTGACCTGAGATCTGGAAGAACTTGGAAACAGAGAGAAAGGAAAGAAGTGAAGAGAGAAGAAGCTCTTGATAGAGATCCAGGAAAAGAATTTCTTCATCTGTCCCATTCCATCAACCCTAGTGATGGATATTTCACATTGGCATCTTCACCTTACAGTGGCTGATTCAGAGCCACTTCTACACAAGGCCAGGAAAGAAATTATCAGAGCCAGCATGAGCTATTCCTAGCCTTTCCCTTTTTGACCTCAGTTTGTCCTTATGTGATTTAGCATTTCCATTCTTCAGATGCCATCATTAGGGCTGGGGATATTTTAAAATGCTTCTGCCTGAAGGATCAGAAGAAATACCTAAACAAGTTTTAACAGACAACCCCTTTTTGGGAGGTATGAAGGTATTCATAATTGGAAATATAAGCAACGTATAAATAAAAAATATCAAGAACTAAAAATGATAATAAAAATAATTGAGGTTCTCGCATCTTTCCTGCCAGATATATGCACTAGGCAACTCCTTAGTACTATAAGGTACAGAGAATATATTGACCTATATTTGCAGAGGAAATTTCCTCATCTGAAAGATCCATCTTATGAAAAATCATTGGTCCAGTTATTATATATTAATATATAATCATACCTCATTAGGTACATATATCATGCATGCATATACAGATATATAGACATATATGTATTATATAATTTTGTATATCCACATATTTATGTTCATTTATATATGGTGCAGTACTGCATTTTCCTATTTATATAAAGTCCTTGGGATAGAATAAATGATTATTTTTACTGAGCAATATAATATGTCTTCAAAAATTTTATATCTTTAAAACTCTTTTAATATGCAATATGTTCTTATGCTGAAATCACTTACTTTATATAATTTGCAAGAGTTGACAAGATTTTGGCACTTATTCTTAATTCTTCATCATGAAACCACATATTTCACATGAAGTGTACCTTTGACAAACAGTCCATTTTGGCAACTTGAGCCTTTATGATAGCCCATAGATTTTAAATGGAGTTTAAATCAGGTCATTTCCCAGGCTCCTGAAGCATATTTATCTATATCTCTTAGATAAATGTCTTAATCTTTATGCTGCGTGCTGTGATGCAAGGTTGTGAATCATTATTCCCTCTCCATTTGAGAATGTTTATAATGCCAGAATAACTTTGTTTCTCAGTGTAATGGAGGCTTGGCCAATGAAGGTTCAGGCCTGGGAGCTTGAATAAACATGGGTCTTATATGAATTTGCTTTAAAAGGGCATGACGACCTGGAATGGAATATCCCCACCCACAGCTTCAGAGCCTAGGCTAGGTTTTTGCTCTTGTTGCTGTTGTTGTTTGTGGGGGTTTGGGTACAATTTTCTCCCCGTTTACCATGCATTTCTTTTTCTTGAGCTTTTTTAAAACTCCCATAGCTTGAGTCCTTAGTAACTTAGGTCTCCTTCTAAGGAGCCAATCAAGCCTTGCAACCTGTTAAGTGACACTCGCCTGGCATTATATGTCACAGTAACCATTGTGAGGTTTGGGTGAGGAGTTGTTTTATTTTGTTTTCTTGCTATGAATGGAGTTTGAAGGTGATCACCTGGGATACTGTATTTATTAATCATATTTTCTCTATAAGGTATTATTGCTGGATTTTTGCAAAGGGCTATAAATCCCAAACTTGGGAGAGAAATTTAATAACTCTAGCAAGGTTGCCTTGGGAGGGGACCTAAGTCAGTAAAGAACCTGATAGTTTTATTTCTCTCAAATTCTGGAAGAGAGATTGTCCAGGACAGAATAGCAATTTTAAAAGATGTCTCTATAGAAAACATAATAAACAGACAAGAAACATACATGAAATACCTGCACATGCTCTAAAGAGAGGAGCAAAGTTCTTCTATTCCACATCATCCATGCATGTCCAGAAGCAATCTCACTGATCATCCACATTTGTATGTGCTCCCAAGAGTAGGTTCTTATTGAACAATCCCTTAAAACATTGGAGTATAAATATGCTGATCAAAATTCTTCATTTTCTCAATGGGGACAAACCTGCCAGGCCTCCTGGATGTAAAAATGAGCAAAAAAAAAAAGTAGTATAGCATCAATGCAATGACCCAGGACAATTCTGAGGGACTTATGAGAAAGAACATTATCTACATCCAGAGAAAGAACTGTGGGAGTAGAAACACAGAAGAAAAACATATAATTTATCACATGGATCGATGGGAATATGATTGGGGATGTTGACTTTAAATGATCACTATTGGAAATAGTAATAATATGGAACTAGATTTTGAACAATAATACATGTAAAACCCAGTGGAATTGCTCATTGGCTCCAGGAATGAGGAGGAAAGAGGGGAAGGGAAGAACATGAATCATGGAACCATGTAAAAATATTCTAAATTAATTAATTAATTAAATTTATAAAAAAAAATAAGTAGTAGATGTTTTACAATCTGATGAAGATTCCTAGATCTTTTAGGCTCACATATATCCCTTCTGAATACAGTGTTTGTCTCTAGTGTACATGTTATAATTGAATGACTTTTCCACTCTGGGATTATTCCACTGTATTTGAGAACAAAAACAAAACAATAAAAATGAAATCAAACACTGAATATTTATCATGCTCATTTGGTGATGAGAAATATTGGTCTAAATCTAATTTCTTCCATACTTCTGTCCAATTCTCCTGGTAGTTTTGGGCAAATAATGAGTCTTTATCCCAGTCACTAGGTTTTTTTTTGTCTATCAAATATTATGTTATTACATATTCTGGATGCTATGTACCTAGTCTGTTCCACTGCCTTATTCTCTATTTCTTTTTTGATATAATTTATTCATATTTTATGTTTAACATGTTGTAATATATAACATAACAATATGATACATATGATTTGTTAAAATACGCAATAGGTTATAATTAATATGCTTACACAAGAGAAACAAATTTTCACCTCTTTTTACCCTTTCCTCTCACCCCTTGCCACTCTCCAAGAAGTCAGACAAGATGCATATTTCCCTGTTTATCATATTTCATATTTTCTATTTCTTAACCAGTCAAATTATTTTAATAATTTCTTTGTAGTGTGGTTTGAGATCTAGAAGTGCTAAGGTCCCTTCATTCCCATTTCTTTTCATTACTTCTCTTATATTTCTCCATGTTAAATTTTTTTTAAGGCAGTGAGGGCTATCTTCTGCATGTAGTATGAGGGTACCATTATTTATGTCAATGGGAGACAGAAGACATCTCTAGTCTCTTCTCCTTCACTCTTCTTTAAGGGAGACTTTACTTCTATCCTAAAGAAGAAGCAATAGTTTGAGGCCAGAAGCTTGACCACTCTGTCCTCTCTCAATTTCTTATCTTTAAATTATTCAACTAGAGTTTCCAAGTTCAAGCTAAATTTCTTATCACTGATAAGTAATAGGGGGAAAGGAGGACCCCAGCTTTATAGCTAAGGCTTGCCAGTTCATAATATACACACAGAACAAGGAGCAAAACAATTCAAAACCAAAAAAATTATCAAGTTTATCGGAAATAAAAATCAGACAATACAGATGGATGGAGCTCTCCTCTTACAAGAGAGGTAACTCAGCTCAACCAAGAATGTCTTAGATTTCATCCAAATGGAAGTTTCCCCAAAGACTCCAGTGTAATAAGCTGGGCATTTAGACATTAAGGAAATCGCCAGCTCCTCTCATGTTGGCTCCACAGAATCTCATTCTCCTTTCAGCATCTTGAAGTGGGATTAGCACCATCCATCTTCTCTCTTTAAACTGGAAACCTGAAGCATCAGAAATGACTATAGAACTTGAAGAGACTTTGGAGCCTAGAAGAGTTTGAAAAAGGTTTAAGAATGCCTAAAGATTTAAGGGGACCGTACACTGTTGTACAAAAAAAAAAAACAACAATCCTTTCTCCTACTCTGCTCTCCACCCCTCATGTAGACTCAAAACATTGATTTTCACCAATGAGAAGTTACACATCAATGGACTTTGGGACTTGCATTAAATTTGTCTTTCTATATAATAATCCCTTTGATTGGTAAATAATTGAAAAAGCAAATTAATTTAAAGAACTGTGTCCATGGGGGGCAGGAGGGGGGGCAGGGCAAGAAATGAAAGGTACCCAGGTAGATAGATGCAAGACAACACCTGTTGTGAGAGTCAGAAGTGATTGGGTCCACCCCAGAGAGGAAATCCTCCCAAAGGCAACCTTGGCTGTTCAATCAGCTTCCTTTTTCAGTTTGGGTCTTATAGAGTTTGCAGAGTTAAATCCTTCAGCAGCTTCCAGGTAGTGGTAGAAACAGCTCACAGGAATGGGTTGGAATGACTGGAGATCCTCAGGAGGTCAGAGATGAATCTCAGAGTTGGCTTCAGCTTCACATTCTTGAACTAAATCCCCCCTGGCTGGCAGTTAGCACTTCCAGATGCTCTCCTTCCAGATTCCAACCAGGTCTGTATTGTCTGTAGTTTCTCTTACTGCAAACCTGTCTCTTTTCCCCCCAAATCTCCATCTCACATTGTGGAGCTTTGACTCTATGGAGTGCCCAAACAATGATGGAATGACTGCTCCAGGAGTAATGTATGATTGCTCATATTCTGCCTGAACTCATTGCTCAATGGATAGTCTATTGCATTCCCCTCACTTCATCACTGTGATTCTGAACATTGAGTTCAAATGTAGAAACCATATTCTCCATCCTCCATTTTTCCTCCCTCAGATCTATCTACCTTAATCCTTCTCTCACCACACACTCCTAACACACACACACAAGCTCACTCTCTCTCTAGATTCACCCACATCTTCCCTCAAGTCTTTTGAAATGTCTACTACAAAATTAGCAAACTATTTATAATCATAAACCTCTTTCTCCTCCCATCTTCTAGCCTTCCTTAAAGGTCCTCTTCAGGGTATGTCAACATACATATGAATACTTAATCAAATATTAGAATTTCTTATTTTACTCAGTCTAGTCAACTCTTCTGACCTCCTCTGATCTACCTCAGCTACAAACAGAGGTGATCATATCCTTGTTCTTTCCATAACCCACAAGTATTCTTTCATATTCATTAACTCCAAAATTCCTTTACCTGATCTTATTTTTATCATTCTGTTTTTCTCTAAGTCTTATGACTCCTAATTGTGTTCTTCATATTCACTAGAACCTCTACTGCTTATATCCTTCAGTTCTTTCCTTAATCATCATAATTATATTCTTTCCCCTTTCTGACCTTGACTCTCTTGGTGAATAAACTCAATTCTTCAGTATTCTCCAGCCTTTATTTCCTTGTCCCCTTATCACTAATCATGTCTTGCCAAGCACCAATGCTGTTTTACTCCTACCATCTGTCTCATTTGTTTCTATGTACATGCTACTAAACAAAGAAAGAGGAGGAAATCCCAAACTTTCTAAACTGGATCCATTACAAATTTATGTTACATAATATCAGCTGGGCCCTCACTGTAGTAAAGAAAATATCTGATTCCACCCTAATTTTTTTCTATCCTTTATAAAGAGCCATTTCAAACCTTCTCATCTTTCCTCAAAGCTCCCACCATTCCCTCAGCTCCATCCTATTATCTGAGGACCTTGCTTCAAAATTTACTGAAAAAAAAATTTAATCTTTTTCCAGGAGCTCATATCCTCTATTCTCATTTCACAACACTTAGGTATCTTTCTCTATTAACTTTTCTTTGACTCCTATCTCTGAGGAAGAAATGACTCTTTTTGCCAAGACAGGCACTTCTATATTTGCTCTTGTTCTTATCCCCTCCCTTATTTTCTAGTGAATTCCACCCATTCTCTCTTCAGTCTCTTCCTAGTTTTGTTCTTCTTCTCTGCTGTCTATAAACATGCCTAAATTTCCTCATACTTGAAAAGTGCCTGGTAAACACTAAGTGCTAAATAAATGCTTATTGATTAATTGACTTGATCCAACCATTCTCATGTTATTATGCAAATTTCTTCTACATTTCTCAGCTAAAGTCCTTGAAAAAGACATCTATAATCATTGCCTTCAATTTATACCCTCTTACTAATTTTTCTAAATCCTCTACCAACTGGCTTTTATCTCATCCTTAAAACGAAAACAACCTCTTCAAAGTTAATAAACATCTCTTAACTGTCAAATCTCCCCGTTTCTCAATCCTGTCTTCTTTGACCTCTGCATCATTTGATACTATTGATTACCTTCTCCTACTGCACACTCTCTTTTCTCTAGGTTTTTTATGGCACTGCTTTTACTTTGTTATTTTTTGACCTGTCTAACAACTCTGCATCCTCCTTTGCTGGCTCTTCATCGAGAGCTAATGGTCTCTTTCAGCCCCCTTCTCTTTTCACTATATTATGTCATTTGGTGACCTCATAAGTGTCCATCAATTCAATGATCATATCTGTGCAGATGATTCTCTAGTACCAACCTTTCTGTGAAGCTCTATATTTCTGTAGCTCTGACTTCTTTAAATGCATATTCCATAGACATCTTCGACTCAGCATATCTAAAAAAGAATTCATTATCTTTCCCCTAAAACCTTCTACCCCTTTTTTGTGCATCCCTAAAACTGTCCATACTCTTAGTTAAACAGGATAACCTTCACTAAAGATCACAGTGTTATTCTTAATTCTCATTTACTCTCACCTCATATATTCTATATCTATTATACATCTTTCTACCTTCACAATATCTCATAATATCTTTGTAACAACACAACGTCTGTGTGTATGTGTTTGTGTGTATAAGCCAGCTAAGTGGAGCAGTGAATAGAGCATTAAGTGTCATTAGCATGACAAAGAGTCATAAATAAATGAAAAACAACTCTATGACAACATATATAAATATATATGTGTATGTATATCTTCCTACCTCAATTCATGTAGTTGTCACCTTAGTTCAGGCTCTTGCCACCCCTCAAATAGAATACTACAATGTTCTTCAAACTGGTTTCCTTGCCTCAAGTCTTTCCTCAATCAAGTTCTTGTCCTCTCAGACTTCAGCATAGTTTTTCTAAAATCTATCTCTGACCATATTGCCTCCTTACTCAAGAAATTCAAGTGTTTCCCTATTGCTTCCAAAATCAAATATAAAATTATGTTTGGCCTTTAAATCTCTTCATAGCCTGGTTCTCCTTACTTTTCCTGGCTTTTTACAAGTTACTCCTTTCCATGTTCACTATGATCCAGGTACATTGACCTTCTGGTAATTTCTTCAGCATGACGTTCTAGCTCTACTGTGCTTTTCAACAACCCTCCCCCATGCCTGGAATATTCTACCCCTTACCTCTGCCTCAGTTTTCCTAATTTCACATTACTACACAGCTCAAATCTCATCATGTTCAGGAAGCCTTTTATGCTTACTCCCCCCCACCTCGGTTGTTAATATTTTTTCCTTTTAGGTTATCTTCTGCTATTCCATATATAACTTGTATGTTCCTAGGTTTTCTGTTATCTCCTCCTTTAGAAAATGAGCTTCTTAAGGGAAGAGTCTATTTTTTTTTTCATTTTTCTGTTTCTCTAGCACTTAGTATAATGCCTGACTCATAGTAAATGCTTAATAAGTGCTTGTTGATTAAACATTAAATGTTAAAAATTGTTTAGAAGTGATTTCTGCTTAAATATGAGTTGTACTGGATGACATGTGAAATTCCTTCCAACTCATAGAGTCTATGACTCTTCTGCTCAAAAATCATTTAGTGGATCCTTACTGTCCATTAATTGAAGTTCTAACTCCTTAACTTGACCTTTAAAATCTCCCCAATATAATACATTCCAAGCCTCCCAGCCTTATCTTATATTACTTTCCTACTGTTGCTGTATTTTATGATCTAGCAGCACTGGATTACACCTATGCTTCATACTTATGACTTTCCTTCTCTCTACCCTTATTTATGCTATTCTATATATCTACCAAAAATGAAAGCCTGAACGAAGTATGCCCTATTTGACAGAGAACCTGTTAAACCCCAAGCAGTTTAGCAGAAAATAGATTTCAACAACATTTTATACAAAATATTATAATAAATCCTAAAATGCTATTTGACCTATATGTAAAAGGCTACATAATTTTTAAAAATAGAAAGGAGAATATAAAGACATAACTTATACAACAATGGCCAGTAGAATAAAATTATAAATCAAATGAGAGAATGCCTTTGTATTAAAAATCTCTGACAATAATTGATATCCAAGATATAAGAATCAGTGTAAATTCAAAGGACCAAGAACTATTCCTCAGTAGATTAATGGTCAAAGTATGTGGAGAAACAGTTTCAAAAGAAGATGACAAGATCATCAGTAATTATATGAAAAAAGTCCTCAAATCAATAATAAAAAGAAAATACAAAATTAAAATTTCCTGAAAAAGGGTAAATATAATAAAAGACATATTTGAGAATCTATAAAAAGATGAGCATACTGATATAATGTTAGTGGAACTATGAAGTAGCCCAGCTTCTTTGGTTGATAGTCTTGAATTATATCATAAAAATGAGTAAATTATTCATATACTACTAAATGCAATCCTATTTTTCAATTTTTGCCCTCAAAGAGGACTAAATCACAAAGAAAGATCTCATATATGGGAAATATTCATAGTAGCACATTGAATGATAGTAAAAAGCTGAAACAAAGTAGAGAACTGCTAACCAAAGTTAATTATATGGCTGTAATAAAATATGATATATCACAAGAAAAATAATGAAAAATTCAGATATGGGAAGACTTCTATTTAGTGTCAGAGAGAAATAAGTAGAAAAAGAAGAAAAGTGTATGCAATGACTATAATAATGTAAATGAAAACAAAGCAAAATGGTGACCAAATATGGAGTAGTTATAATCATTAATTTTAATCCTAGAGAGGTATAGTACTGTTGCCACAAAATATTTCATGTACCAATGTAGTAGTCGGTGTTGGCTGATTTTGCTTAACGTATTTCCCTTGCTTCAAAGGAGGGTCCAGTGCTGTTTGGAAGGAGGCTTTGTTTTCTTATGATATAAAAAACAAATATCCTAAAACTTATCCCAATCCCAAAGAGAAAACTTTGCCCATTTTTTACATCCCTAATCAAATTTCATGTCCTTTACCACATTCTACCTTTTCTACCTCATTACCTCAATCCTTTCCTTTGGGACCTTCAACTATAACTGAGTTTCTTGCACACATGCACCATTTCTTATTCTGTATTATATTAATTTTGTTTCCTCATTTGATCTTTTAAATAATGAGGACTATGAGTACTGTTTTTATCTTTGTGTTTTCTCCAGAACTTATGTACTACTTTATACATAATAGGTATTTATTTTTTCATTTTAAAATTATTTCATGGATATCTTTTGGTTTTTTATAACCTTCATTTCTCACTATATAACTCAGCCTCTCACCCAGAGAAATATTCCTTATAATTAAGGAAAAAGTGGGTTAAAAAGTTCAGCAAAAGTAAACAATATATCAATTAAGTCTGGTAATATATACAATACTCCACTTCCAAGGTACCTCCCCCCCAGCAAAGAAGAGAGGTAAAGGAATTCTCAAAACGCTTTCTTATTATGGTCAAGTTTGTACATGTCTTTGTCATCACTTTGGTGATTATTTCAATTTTCTTTTCTGTAGTAATTTTGTTTTTATTTTCCTATTTCTGCTTATTTTAACCTAATATATATTTAATGTCAAGTTGAAATGAATTGTTGAATGTGTCCAGCTCTCAATAATTTGTAGTAATGTGAGAATGTAGTAATGTGGTTATATTGGTTTCCATAAATATTAAAATAATTTTCCATATCATGTTTTCAACCCATTCCCACTAAATCTTTTTTCAGAGTTGTTAAGATGATCAAAGGGTGGGAAACAGGAAAGAAGGGAACAAGACAGAAAGGAAAGGAACATCTTCTAAATTAGAAAATCAACTCTTGAATAATAGAGAAGAAATAGTGTGACATAATGAGAAAATTATTTACATTTAAGCTAGTGGGCTTAGATTTAAATCTTGACTCAACCCCTTATTACCTTGGTGATTTTGAACACTGTCAATATTTTAGCTTCAGACCAGTTTTCTGTTAAATAAGGGTTCAATGATTTATAAGATCCTATATAGCTCTGAATCTATGATCATGTGATTCTATGAACTGCAGATCAAAAATCTTTATCTCTCAGCAACGACAAAAGTTGCAATTCTCAGCCTTCAGAAACAACTTTGCAGAATGATTCAATTCAATTCAATTTTTAAAATAATTGAAAAAAATGTTTTTGGGAGACAGCACCAAGAAGGAGGAGCCAAGGCAAAAAAGCCCAAATTTCTCTGAAAATTCCCATTAGAATGCTGCAAAGTGAAAACTGGAGTAGCAGAACCAACAAAGGAATGAGATGAATCAATTATCCTTCATAAGACAACTTTGGAGGTAGGGAGAGGTCTGTTTCATTGGGGTGAGAGATGAGAGCAGTACACAGCAAGGCTATACCAAGGAGCACTGTGCAGGACAACAGCAAGGCTCTTCCCTCCCCTACTGATCAGGATTCTGAACCCAAACTGAGGACAACACAATGACCTAGAGACCCTGCCTAAGCCTACAGCAGAGCACTCCAACCCCTCAAAATTCTCAGTCCAGGAGCAAATTTCTAAGCCCCAAAACAAAACCCCTAGTGAAGCACTGAGCCCTGGCACTGGGCAGCCTGTAATGTATCCAGCCAGTGAAAGCCAACTGCATGCCCTAAGGGAAACTGAATCAACAGTGTGAGATGCCTTCCAGAACAATCAGTCTAAAAAAGGATAATACCACCTTGGAAGAATGGAAACTTGCAGATACCCAGAACTACAACTGAGAGTAGCTGTGATAAACTATTAAAGTTTAAGAGAGTGTATCCTCTATCCTGGGAATTTAAGATAAAAATAAAAGTCAAGAAAAAAGAAAAAACCTAACCACCGAATATTATTGTAGAAACAAGGAAGAGCAAGGAACAAACTCAGAAAGGGATAATGAAATTGAAGTCCCTGCATGCATAACTTTAAAGAAAAAAAAAAGCAATTAGTCTCAGGGTCTGAAGAGACAAAAAAGAATTTCAAAAATCAAATAAGAAGGAGAGAAAAATTTTGAAAAAGAATACAAGTCATTCCCCATTTGGCAAATGGTAAAAGGATATGAACAGGCAGCTTTCAGATAAAGACATCAAAGCTATGTGTAGTCATATGAAAAAATCTTTTAAACACTATTGATTAGAGAATACAAATTAAAACAAATCTGAGGTACCACCTCAAATCTATAAATTGGATAATATTATAGTAAAGGAAAATGATAAACTTTGGAGGTAATATATATGAAAATTGGGACAATAGTATCTTGTTGTTGAAATTGTGAATTGATCTAATTCTTCTGGAGGGCAAATTTGTCCCAAAGGCTATAAAAACTTTGCATAGCCTTTAATTCAGTAATACCACTACTAAGCCTATATTCCAAAGAGGTAAAAAGTGGAGGGGTAGAGGTGAGGAAAAATATTTATATAAAAATATTTGTAGCACCTCCCTTTGTAGTGTCCAAGAATTAGAAATTGAGAGGATGTCCATGAATTGGAGAATGGCCAAACAAGTTGTGATATATGAATGTGATGGAACACTATTGTGCTGTAAAAAACAATGAGTAGGATGATAACAGAAAAAAATTTAAAAGATTTACATGAAGTAATACAGAGCAAAACAAGTAAAATCAGGAAAATATTGTACACAACAATAGCAACATTGTGTGATGATCAATTGTGAAAGATTAAACCATTCTCAGAAATACAATGATCCAAGATAGTTCTCATGGACTAATGAAAAAGAAGTTTATTTACCTCTAGAGAAAGGACTTATGGATTATGAATGCAGATTGAAGCATACTATTTTTCATTTTGCTTTATTTCTGTGTGCATATTCTATCATAACATTATCAATATTGAAATGTTTTGCCTCATCATACATGTATAACTCAGATCAGATTGCTTATTCTATCAGGGAGAGAGGGGAGGAAGGAAGGAAGAAGGACAACTTGGAACTCATAATTTTGTAAAATATACATTAAAAATTGTAATTGAAAAAATACATTATTAAAAAAACATTAATTGAGCTTTACAGAGCACTATAGAAGAGATGAAAAAGTTAAATATAAGAAAGTCCTTGACCTTGTGGATATTTCTTTTTAATAGTGGAATAAGGGATATATATATATATATACTCCAATGATACTTAATAATTAAGATGTGCATTAGAGTTGTATACAACAAAAGAAGTATGTAAGAGCTATTATCAGCAGTGAGAATCAGAAGAGGCTTCTTGGAGGAGATGGCTTTATTTCGGGTCTTTAAATATAAGTATATATTGAGCATATAAGAACAATTAGAGAGAATATTCCAGGCCAAGAAAGTAGTGTAAACAAAAGCATAGAAATGAATGAGGTAGATATAGCATCTTTGAGGAGACCGATGGGAGTAGTCAGTTAGCTAGAACAAAAAATAGGAAAAAAATGAAGGTGAGAGGTAAGCAATAGGGTGCCAAAGCCAGTTCATACCAGCTGTCTAATTTTCATTTGTCTAATTTTCAATGTGAGCATCTACATCCAGGAAATTGACAAATGCCACAAATACAGGCTTGGTTTATTATTTTTTCCTATTGTCTAGACCTAAGAAATTAACGAAGAAAGCCTTAATTATTTAGAGAAAACTTAAAAGGACTTTGGTGTATATTTCCCTCCAAGAGTGAGTTGTTAAAAATGCCTGCCCCTGGATACAACGTAGGAAGGTAGGGTAGCACCAGATTTTCAAGTGTATTAAGCCAGCCCAAACAGGGCAATCCTTTGCATGCCCCTGAGTACCATTTTCTTTAGAGGGGGATGTAGGACGTGTAATATAGGAACTGATAGAATAAAAGCAATTCCTGATTCCCAGAGATGCAAGACCCATTTTTCATGAGTAGCTATGTTGACGTTAACTATTTTACCCTCAAAAGACTGATGGTGTTCCTGCTTTAAAATACAACCATTCATTACTGCCAATAGCCACAGAAACATATCCTTCTCCTATCACTGTGTCAGAAGGTGATTCCTCTCTTCACATTGTTATATCCATTTTCCACTACACTGCATGTGTGGTGACCTGGTGCTGCTGATAAGACAAGATTGTCTTCCATGTAAATCATTCATTCTGCACCACTACTGTGGTTTTATAGTTGCAGAGACTTGAATAATGGAACACAATCTCAACAAGGAAAAAAATCTGCCAAGACTTATTGAACCCCCTTTCTTTGATATCCTGGTCTGCCTTCCACAAACTGACTGATTGCTCTAAGTAAATATGAAATGCACAAAACTTCCACTTGTGTCAATTTATGTTTCCTGGATGAATCAAGGGCAGAATGTCAGCTACATGGCAATCTGTTCCTGGGGATCGTGAAAATTATGGATGGAGAAGATTACTTGATACATGTGTCTTATCAAGAAAAACAGGTTGTTACCTTTAGTGGAAAATGGATGTTACACTTGCAAATGGTTCATCATATGCCTCACTGGGTAGTTGTAAAAATGGCTTTTGAGCTGTTGACTAAGGCAGTACCTTAGTTCATCTCTATCTGTGCATCCTTCCAGAAATTGTTATGAGGTGGAAAAGTTGAAATCAGTTTTGATACTTATGTCAATCTTGACATATTTCCAGGCCCAAATTAGATTCATTTTTTGAGAGGTCAGATAAGAAAGGAAAGTGATATTTACTATTATGTCACCTACTATAATCTCTGGGGATTTTGTTTTGTAATATATACCCTTGTTCTGCATCCAATTATATTTAAATATTTCAAAGAGTGATGGATATGCTAGTTTTGAAAAAAATTATTTCATGCTACAGTTCAGGTCATACTCAAAGAAGGTTTCATTGATACTGAATATGACTTGCTCTTTTATTTCTTAGTGTAATCCCTTGAGTAACCCCTCTCAAAATCTTTCAGTATTATATTTACATCTTTTGTATATATACCACTGGTGAATAGATTTTCTCATATTCTTTACTGAACTGTTGTACAAAATCAGTTCTCTCCTTCCTACCAAATCTTTAAGAATTCATTCAAAGAGGGAATATGCAAGCAATTTGTTGTCTAATTTTCTTTTAATTAGAATAATAAGATGCTTCTCTCTGGGTTTGGTGAACAAATAACATTGTCCAGAACAAAATATAGCTCATTACAACTGGGAGACAGCACAGAAAGGGGAGACTTAGGTCAAGCCATCTCTAGTCAATTGTTATTCCATCAGTCTATCTAACGAAATTACAGAGAATTTGAGGCAGGTAGCCAGGATAACAAGATGTTAAGGACTAAAATGAAATAGAAAGAAGTGACTACACTTTGTTAGTCCTTTTTGTTGTTGTTGAGTCATCTTGAATCATGTCTGACTCTCCATGACCCCATTTGGAGTTTCTTTTGCAAAGACACTGGCCTGGTTTACCATTTTCTTCTCCAGTTCATTTTATAGATGAGGAAACTAAGGCAAACATGGTTAAATGATTTTCCCAGGCTCACACAACTAGTGTCTAAGACTGGATTTGAACACAAGTTTTACTGACACCAGGCCTGGCACTAAATCTACTGTACCACTAGCTTCCCAAATTAGTCCTTTATGGGATGTAAATAAGTTCTTCAGGCAACCTTTATCAATTTAAAGGTAATTAGCCATGGATAGGCTGAAGGATTGGCTATATTTTTTTTAATTTTTAATTTTGAATATTTTCCCATAGTTACATGTTTCATGTTCTTTCCCTCTCCCCCAAACCCCCCTCACCCCCCCCCCATGATTGGCTATATTCTTGATGACCTTCTAAAGATCAAAATGTACTCTTTAGGGAACCGGGTTCAGACAGTACACAGCTCTTAGGAGTGTGACATCTAGAAACTAAGAGGGAATGAGCTACGGAAGAACTTAGCTGTTAATGATTTATTTCCTAACTTGGAGGGAGGAATAGTGAGAAAATTTTTCTCTCCTTCCCCAACCATTGACTGTGGCATCTTTCAATGGAACTGCATACCTAGCACGAGACATCATACCTGTAAGAAGTTAACCTAGTAGTCAAGGCTAAAGTAAGGAGGAACTTTGTATGTCAAAAAAGAGAAGAGTGGCTAAGTGACTTAGTGGATAAAGTACTAGACCTAGAGGTGGGAGATCCTGTGTTCAAATTTGGCCTCAGACACTGTGTGACTCTGGGCAAATCACTTACCCCTATT
Source organism: Gracilinanus agilis (assembly GCF_016433145.1). Lineage (NCBI taxonomy): Eukaryota > Metazoa > Chordata > Mammalia > Didelphimorphia > Didelphidae > Gracilinanus > Gracilinanus agilis. Next base: position 46,779,084 of record NC_058135.1, read on the forward strand.
GCCTAGCACTTATTACTCTTTTGCCTGGGAAACTATACTTAATATCATTTCTAAGACAGGAAAGAAAGAAAGAAAGAAAGAAAGAAAGAAAGAAAGAAAGAAAGAAAGAAAGAAAGAAAGAAAGAAAGAAAGAAAGAAAGAAAGAAAGAAAGGGGGAAGGGGGGAGGGGGGAGGGAGGAAGGAAGGAAAGAAGGCAGGCAGGCAGGCTACTCAGAGAGGCTACTCAGAGATTGTAGAGTAGACCTGGAGATCCAACCTGTGAGGGCAAATTGTAGAGGGAATGAGACAAATCAGAAGGGGCCTTATATATCCGTCGATATTTTTTCCCCTTGGAGCACAATGAAAACATGGATGATTTGTTTTAATTTAAAGTTATAATGCATAAATTAGTAAAAGCTTTCTAAAATCCTTCTCTAGACCATCCCTTGACCTTATAAAAATTATACATTTAATAATTATAAATGGTCAACTCTAAGTGAATTATATTTATAGGTATAGTTGGCATGACTAGCAAAATTGAATGGAAGCAGATTTAGGACAAAAGGAAGTTATTCAATGTTTATTCACCTATATCCTCTTCAAGCATTTCTACATCCATGAAATGTGTCCTGATAGAGTATGCTTCTATAGTAAGGATAACAAATTTCTACCATACTTTGTAGAGTTTTTAGTTTAGATGAAAAAGAAGAGAAGCACAGATTGAAATAAAAGGAGTTTCTTCTTAACAATACAAAGTGGGTAATGTGATCTTGTGAAAACAGCAGTGATTTGGCCATCATATATCATAGAGGCATAACTTTGCTTCGCTCCTCAGACACTAGCTATGTTACACTAAACTTAGTAGATATGTGACATTAGACACAAAGCTTATTAATACATTGGAATGAATTAAGACAAGCTCAGGCTTCTGGAATAAGGTCAGTTGCTCAGATATTTTGTCTGAGTTCCCTATTTATTCCAGGGCTCCCCTTTAAAAAATTAAAAAATATTGATAAACTGGAAAGGTAACCAGTTTTGAAGAGCACCATTTCAGTAGCTTCATTGGCTCCCACAGTTTTAATTGTCAACCCTATAAAAATGAGTACCGGTTCTATATATCTAATCCTTAACTCTCATGTGCTTATATAATCATGTGTGACCAACTTCCTCTTGGGAATTTAAAATGGCAGTTCTAAAGGCACATCAAACTTAATATTTCCAAAGCAAGACTCATTATGTTTTTTTTCCCAAAACCTAATCATCTTCCAAAATTCTTATTTCTATCACAAGCACTGCCATTCTTCCCATCTCCCTGATTTGTAAGATCAGCATCATCCTTGCCTAAAATCAGGATTCATGGAGGCTGCACTGTTGTATTCATTTTTAATAGCCATCTATTTGACACAATAGTTTGTTTTTTAAAAAAACACTTAGTGAAATTGTATGGCTTAAGCAGTAGCCACAAAGCATTTTCTACATAAATCTGAGTTATCTTTTGCCACAGACATATACAGGGTAAAAGAGTAGATGTACATAGAGAGAGTACATTAGTGAAAAGATACATATAAAGAACATGCAAGGCATCTTAAACATTACCCAGCATTACAGAAACCTGTATTTTCTTCTCTTCTTCTGAAATCCTCACATTTTTTCCCTGTCTGCAGCCTATATGCTGAGCATGTGCTTAACTGGGTTCTTTGGCTCTTCTCTTCTCCACATTTCCACATACCTTAATGGAATTGCTGGACTTGTTCTCTCAGGGCTTCAACATCAAATATCAGGTTAGTTGCTCTACTCCAAGACACAATTGCTAATAGAGCAGAGGAGAAAGAAATTCTCTGCTGAACTGTGGAAAGAATATTTTTTATCTTTGGCTTTATTTTTGGCTGCCAGTTTTAATGCCCTAAAGAGAAAATGCATATTCAGAGAGTTGATTAGGTTTTGAAAGAGGTAAATATGAGCCTTAAACTACCCAATGGCTAGTTGGCCTATAATTGCATTAGAATAATAGAGGAACTTTGTCACTCCTCCTAAAGGGGTGAGAAAGTGTTGATGTTAGCTTAACCTTCCTTTAAGAAGTAAGAATGAACCACAATTTCATCTCATTTATAATTTGTCACAGACTCAGGAACTCGGCATATAATCCACTTAAGGTTTCATGACCTTTACAAGCTATAATTTCATCAGATATCTTGAGGGAGGATTCAATTGATAGAGGTCCCCTGATCAACCTTCCACTAGAAAACAGTTTTGAAGTACAATATTGTAAAAACACAAAGTTTACCTTATGAGTTCAGGATTCATTCTTTAACTGTTGATTAGCAATCAACACGATCACAGTAAGAATTACATACTTTCCTAAAATTGTATAACTGGTGGGTTGATCATGGGAGAAGAAAATTCACAGGCTCTTTGTTGAACATTCTTAAACTATCCAGGAAGCACTGTAGATTGCTAGGTATGGAGTAAACTCTGATTGCAGAGCTATATCAGCAAGAGTTGCAGGCTTGAAAGGTCTCATGCCAGCAGAAGGAATATAATTGACTTATTCATGAGTCTATTCAACTGTTCATATATAGTGTCTCCTTAATTAGAATGTGAGCTCTTTGAGAGCAGCAACTCTCTTGACTGGAGCTATAAATGTATTGGGGAACTTTGAAGCTGAGACATTGGTATACTCACATTATGAGAACAGATGCTATTACCAATTTTATTGTTTAAAGATTTTCTTTGGGGACCAAGACTGATGGCAAAAGAGCTCTTTTTGTGATAGCAAAGAATTGGAAATTGAGGAGATGTCCATCAATTGGAGAATGGCTGAACAAGTTGTAGTATGACATTGTAATTAAATACTATCCTATTATAAGAAATGAAGAGCTGAATGATTTCAGAAAAACCTGGAAAGACCTACATGAACTGATGCAAAGTGGAATGAGTAGAACTAAGAGAATATAGTATAAAGTATAAGTAATATCATATGATAAAAAATTGTGAATGACCTAGATATTCTCAGCATATACTCATCTAAGATAATCCCCAAGAACTCATGATGAAAAATGCTATGTGCCTCCAGAGAAAGAATTGATGGAGTTTGAAAACAGACTGAAACACATATAATATTTCATTTTCTTTGTCATCTTTTTTGTTCATATTCTCTTCCACAAAATGACTAGAATGAAAAATACTTTACATAATTGTACATGTAAAAAGTGTATCAGATTACTGTCTGTCTCAGGGAGGGGTGAGGGAGAGGATTTGGAATTCAATTTTTTAAAAATGAACGTTAACAAAGAAAGAAAATATAAGAAATAGTAGGAATACTGGGAGGAACAAAGAGAATACTTGTAGAAGTTCGACTCATAGATTGAATAGTCAGAAGTATTGCCTAAGTTTCTGTGTGAGGATTGACTTAAAATACTACACCATAACTTCTCTACTAGCAGCAATGCAATGATCCAGGACAATTCTGAAGGATTTATGAGAAAGAATGTTATCCACATTCAGAGGAAGAACTGTGGGGGCAGAAACACAGAAGAAAAACAACTGATTGATCACATGGGTCGATGGGGCTATGATTGGGGATGTAGACTCTAAATGATCACCCTAATGCAAATATCAATAATATGAAAATAGGTCTTGATCAATGACACATGCAAAACCCAGTGGAATTGCATGTTGGCTATGAGAGGGAAGTGGGAGGAATAGAGGGAAAGAACATGAATCATGTAACCATGGAAAATTTTTCTTAATCAATCAATCAATCAATAAATAAATGCTATACCATAACGTCACAGAATTTGACAACTGGAAGGAACCTCAGTGGCCATCTAGTGAAGCCCATATATAAAATAAATTCCCTCTATTACATAGACAATGAGTAATCATCCATACTTTGCTTGAAGTCCTCCAAAGGAGTTTCCTCTCTATACCATCTCTTTAGGAAGCCCAATCCACCTTTGGACAGCAAAACATAGTTCATTCAAAAGGGAAAGTGAATTTTCTCCACACAGTACCATACCTATGATTTAATTATTCCAAGGAATTCCTGATAGGGAGACTCCCTTTGCCAATACCTGTTGACTGACTTAGAGTACATACTGAAAGGACTTTGGCAACTTCCAAGTGACATAGCTCAGAAGTTTCAGAGTTAGAACTTAACACCTACATCTTCTTGACTCCTAAACCAACTCCCTATCCTCAATTATTCCATACTGCCTTTCTCTTTTATCATTATTAATTACTACTCTTTATTATTATTTTACTAGAGTCTCTAATTCAGAAAATATAAGGTTCCATATGAAGGCTTCAGCTTAGCAAGTAAATCCTCCTTATTGTCAACTACACAGGGGAGGCTTTTGTTTGAGCTATACATCATGAAAGAAAGAATCTTTTGTTGTAGTTTGAAGACAACATTGAACTAGGATAAATCTTGACCAGAAAAAGTATGAAAGTCTTTAGCGGCTTCTCTGATCATGGAAGGAATAAAACAAACCATTACCATAGGGAGGAATGATCTCATCTAAAAAAACAAAGTCTAGAAACAAATAACTTAAAATGTGAAATTATAGACCGAATTCAGACCAAGTTAAAATCCTTACCAAATGTAGTTTTATGCGTTTCAATCTGTGTACATGATGGAATCCATAACAAGAAATTGTATATCCCCAATCTATCAACCCAGTGGGATGTTTGGGTCAGGATGTTAGTGGAATTGAAGAGTTAACCTTTTCTTTTCCACACTCCCACAATACCAATTGGGAATGATGTGAGCGAAGAAGCTGGGTGTGGATAATTCGGTTTATTTTGTCCCTAAGTGGACTGATCAGGAACACAGCTATGGCCCAATATAGCAAGAAACATAATAACATATTTAGAACTTTGGGAGGAAACCCCTGAAATCCCAGCAAACTTCCCTGTCAACTGCTTTTAACTTTCTTGATTCTCTTTAGCACTAATGCCCTCCCTCTTAGATTATCTCCTATTTTTCCTGTATATATCATGTTTGTATATAATTATTTTCATATTGTCTCTCCCACTATACTATGAAGTCCTTGAAGGTAGGGACTGTTAATTAGTTATTTTTCTTCTTTGCTTTGCTTTTTATCCTAGTGCTTAACTAAATATAATAGGTACTCAATAAATACTTGTTGATTAAATCTTTAGATGTAAGCTTTTATCATCTTGAATTTCTTTTTAACCACCTTAGAATTCTTTTCTCTGGGTCTGGGAGTAGGGGTGGGAAAACAGAATTTGAATACATTTTATTAACTGAATTATGTGTTTAAACCCTCAGGCTAAGTGATCCTCAGCATCAGATGTGTAACCTCCACTGGTATCTGAGATCTTGATCCCTATATTCTCAGCCCCAGAGTGTGTGTATTTTCTGTAGAGCAGTCAGAGTATACCTGAAGGTACTCTTCCTTTTTGGAAATGAGCCAGGGACTCCTGTGCAGAATCATTCTAGGCCCTACGCCAACAATGCTCCAGTTTTGCCTCAGGTCTTCAATAAGATTGAACCAATTATTCATGTATACATTTGCAAATGGAAAGCCCTCTAAACCAAACCCATCAGCACTTTTCTGACACTTGAAAGTAATTTACTGGTCCCAGTGTTAAACACTTTTTATCTCATAGTCACAGTTGCCCAGGGATGAGACACATATGGCATTTTGTAAAGAGATGATATTTGTGCCATTCCCATCTATAATTACACATTTTAGAGTATTTGTTTCCTAACCTTTGATTTACTGATGAACATGCCCTAGTTTCTATGGCAATTTCTGTAGTCATTACAGCTCCAAGCATGCCCAAAAGATTTATTTGCACATTCTGGAGAGGGGCACTGAAAAAGCAACTGCTCTAAACTCCAGTATCACTGCCATCCCTGAATTATCAGCTGATAAACCTGTGCCTCTCAAAGCAGCTCCTAAGAATTACCATTATTGTTTAGTTAGTACATTAATTAGGCTAATGTAGCTCTCCCATCTGAGTTAGATTTTTGAATGATTGTCTGCCACAGTAATTCCTCTACGGTGGGAAAGCAAAGAGGAGTTTGCATTATGAATCCTCGGGTTTTATTTGAAGAATGAACTTCTATTGTTTGAACTGACCAGACTTCAACTGAGCAGAATATTTCTGGTTCAAGTTTATATATTAGGTGGCAATAGACAAAACATAAAAAAAAAAAAAAAAGATAAAGTCCCTTCAGAAAGGTTAGAAAGAGGGTGAGAAGGATAGAATTCACCATATTCACCATGAATATCTCTTAAGAAAAGGAAACACAGTGGCATGGTATTGAGCTTTCATTCTAGAGTTTAATTGTTCAAACTCAATGAGGGCTATACTGAAACCCTCAGCTTTGAGACAACACAGCTAGTGCTTATTCTTTCAGTTGAAAAAGAATCTGTTGGTAAATTAGTTCCTTGTTAATCTGACATTTGCTTCCACACATACTATAGGATCATAGAATCAATAGATTGAGAGCTGGAAGGAAACTTAAATTTCCATTGTTCCAATTTGAAACTGGATCTCTAAGAGACTAGATATCCTGCTCAGGAGTCACAGAGATAGTAAATGTTAGAGATATTGGGGTAAATACCACCCCATTAAACCCAGATATTCCTGACCCCAAATCGATTTCTCTTTCCACTATATCATCATCCTCATCAACATTTACATAATGCCTCATATGGTGAGTAATTATGTTAAATTATCTACAAATATTATCTCATTTTATCCTCAAAATGACCCCAAAAGGTTAAATTCAATTATTATCTCTATTTTACAGTTGAGAGAACTGAGACAAATAGAGATTGACTTACTTTTCCAGGATCATACAGTTAGTAAGTGTGTGCAACCAGATTTTAACTCAGATCTTTCTGACTCCAGGCTCAGTATTCACTTGGCTACTCTACCTAGATATGTCCATAATGAATGAAGGGTTATCTACGCAGTAAGATACTGATTACCTTCCTATATCTCTTGATTTGTCAGTATCAAAGAGGCATGAGTTCTCCATTGTTTATGCCTTATTCTTGTATGACTGATTCTCCTCTTTTTCCAACCATCAGGCTCTCTGATGACATTCTTTAGGTTGCCTCTCTCACATGAAGTTGAATTGTCAACAATATCACTAGAGTTTTTTTAACTTATTGTTCAAAAAAACATTTTTAATCCATTAATAAAATAGCTGCATAACATACTCATTGTAGTTATATAAAGAGTTCTACCAGAGAGAACTTCTACTTGGGAAAAAATCATTATATTTTAGTAATTCTATTTGTAAATGGAATTAAAAAGTATTTCTATTGCATTATATGAAATATCTCAGTATGTAACTCAGTGGAGTTTGTATATGTAATATATTTATATATGATATATAATATACACTTTATATATTAGCTTTATATATTATCTATTCAAAATCTATACATTTATATTAATCTAATATACATCATTATATTGACCACATTTGTAATAAAAGATGAGTAGACAATTTTGATACTATTCATTTAAAATATGTTTCATGTGTATTCAAAACAAAAGAAAAATTTTTAATAAAACCTACTGATATATCAGTATATTCTATAGAGCAGGGGGCGACAACGTATGGCTCTCTAGCCATATCTGGCTCTTTTGAGGGCCAGATATGTCTCTTTCTGCAGGAGCCATAAAGTCAATTTTTTTTCAGGGACTGTTACAGGAGCGGCACTGTGAGCACTGCACGGCTCTCACGAAATTACATTTTAAAAAATGTGGCATTTATGGCTCTCATGGCCAAAAAGGTTGCTGACCCCTGCTGTAGAGTATGTATAAGGCAATATTTACATATTCCATGCAATTGTAAATGTTTAATTTTTAGTACATATCATACAGAATATATAGTTGATAACAATATAGCATATTTACAGCATACACTAAATGTCATATGGAATATATTAAAGATTATATTATTTATGCTATGTCTATATATTGATATGTCAGTACATTTTATTGAAACTTTTCATTTTGTTTTGCAAACATGAAACATATTTTAAACAGTACCATCCAAACTCTTTATTTTACCTTTTAAAATCACTTCTAAATATTTCCTAATTAGGATATAGGAATTGGAAGTATAAAATATAAAAGCTATTTCTCTATCTACATCTTTTGCATCATCCAATCTTTTCATTAGCATGACCACTAACTTGATTTAGCCCTCATCATTTTTTGCCTACCAATTTCAATATTTGTCTAATTAGTTCCCTTGATTCTAGTCTTTCTAGGAAATAACAGAAAGCAAGAATTCCATTCAAAATATCTGTAAAATTCATAAAGTTTTTGGGAGTCAAATCTAATAAGGCACTCATGAAATGTATCAACAATTAAAAACAAAGATACAATTAAACTCAATAGCCTATTGTTCAGTATATCTAAGAACAAAAATGATTTGGAAAGAATTGTCTCTTCCCTCTAAGGAAATCCTGGAAATCAGTCTGGCAGAAATTAAGTTTAAATTATCTTACATTGATAAGTTCAGAATAGATGTTACCTAAAAATTTATGGTTACATCATTAAAAATGGTGGCATTATTAAAAATATTGTTGTCCTCTTCCTTTTTAATTTTTTTTCAGTTTACATTGTTGTAATTCTTGCGCATATTATTTTCCTGGTTCTTTTATTTTACCTTGTGCCAATTCAAATGGCTCATATAAGTCTTCCCATGCTACTCTGGATTCTTCAGATTCTTTCCTTCCTTTCTTCCTTCCTTTCTTCCTTTTTTCTTTCCTTTCTTCTTTCCCTCCTATGTCCCTCCCTCCCTCCCTCCCTCCCTTCCTTCCTTCCTTCCTTCCTTCCTTCCTTCCTTCCTTCCTTCCTTCCTTCCTTCCTTCCTTCCTTCCTTCTCTTCTTTCCTTCTTTCTAGCTTGCTTGCTTTCTTGCTTACTTTCCCCTTGTGTTCAATCTTAGAAACAATATATGTATTAGTTCCAAAACAGAAGAGTTATAAGGAATAGGCTATCAGGGTTAAGTGGTTTACCCATAATCACACAGCTAGGAAGTGTCTGAGGCCAAATTTGAGTCTAAGATCTTCCATCTCTATGGCTGGTCTTTCCATTGAGTCACCACTATCATTTTTTACAACAGGTAAAATTCTATAACAATCATGAACCACAATTAGTTTAGCCAATCAATGAGTAATACTCTGATTACTATTTTTTATTACCACAAAAAAGAGCTGCTATGAAAATTTTGTTGTTTGTGGAACAATTCTTTTCGTCTTTTACCTTCTTGCAGATTGCGCATACAAGATGAATTCAACCTATGGTTCAAAAAAATTGGACATTTTAATTCCTTTTTAAAAAATCATAATTTCAACTTGTTTTCCAGAACAGCTGGAAAAATTCACTATTCCATCAACACAGTAAGTGTACCTTTTTTCCTAGCACCATTTCCAAATTTATCTATTTCTGTCTTTTATCATTTAAAATATTACATTTCATCTGAGACTACTCTCAATGTGAAACTTGTATATGTCTTGTTAGTTAGCTCCACGTTGTCTCCCCCATTAGAATGTGAGCTCCTTGAAATGGGTACTGATTTTGCCTTCTTTCATTTCTCTGACATTTAGCATCTGGCATGTGTTAGGTACTTTGTAAATGCTAGATGACTGACAGTCTATGCTGTTTTGATTTTTCATCTCCTTATTTTGAATTATTTGGAACAATCTCTCAAATGATTGTTAATGGTTTACCAATCATCTTTCAGAACTGTATGTCCATATCCTTTAACGTGGTAAATAATTCTTGGTCCTCTATATTCCGGCTAAATCACTACATATTTTGTATATCATTTACTAGTCAGACATATTTGACCCCAATTTTTTTTCTCATATGTGGTTTTGTTTCTTATTCTAGTTTTAGTTATTCTATTTGTATAAATATTTTATAAAATAGAAATTGTTATAGTTTGTAATCTCTATAACTTGTTTAGCTAAAAAAAATTTCCCTCAGGACATAACTATGAAAGGTACTGCCTTGTATTTTTAAAATAATATGGTCTTTAATAATAGGGTCACTTGTCAATTTTTAGCATATCATTCATAGTAAATAGTTTAAAATATTGATCTAACCCTAATTTTGTCAAATCTCACACTGAACTTCCTGGCTTTTGTTGTTGTTGTAAAAATAGAGCACTTGTCCTTCAAGTAATTAATCTTTTCAGTTCAAATATTGAGTTATTGCATTTGAATATCTTAAAATTATTTTATATAATAGTCTTTCATACTCTTTTTTATATTTGTAGATTGTTCTAAGTACTATTTTATTTTATTTATAATATTTTAGGTACAGAAATACTATTTCTCCTTTGTTTATCTTTTTGCCCAAAATAAATATTATTAATGTCTCATTTTATGAAGTATGCTTTTAGTAACTGATTATAATAGCCCTAAATCTATACTCCTTTGGCCAAAATGTGGGCAGTGGACACCCATTCAATTGTGTTATTATTATAATTATTTGTCTTATTTAATATTTTTGCTGATTTTTCACATTTTTCAAGTGAACTATCATGCCATTAACAAGTAAGGAAAAATTGGCCACAATTTGTCACTGGTTATACTTTTTATTTCTTTCTTTTGTCTAATTCTTATGACTAGTACTTATAGGTCTTTTTCAAAAATAATGGGAGAAAGGATACCTATATAGTCCATATATATTTATTGAAAAATCTTCTGGTGTTTGTCCATTTCAAATAATGTTAGATTTTGATCTTAGTTTTATATTTTAAACTTACATAAAAATGGAGATTTTAGTCTAAATTAGTTTTAAATTTGGTTGAAGTCTTCTCTAAGGATATAATAATGGATTTGCTTTCTTTCCCTGATTCTTTCTTTTATAATTTTATTCAATTCAAAGAATTTTGAGAAATTTTATTATTTTCAATTATTTAAATAACTTACTTAGCATATTCATTAATTATTTTAGATGTGTGATAAAATTTGCCCATTAATCCATCTGAGAAAGGTTTCTTTCTTTGGTAATTCTTTTTTTGTTCAATTTAATTTTCTGATTCACTTGCTTAAAATCTTTCATGCTCAGTTAATTTTTTAGAATATTTTTGTAGATAATATTTCATTTCTTTTAAATTCTTAGTTGAGCTGTGATACAATTACTTATAGTCAGTTCTGAAAATTCCTTTATGTCTGTTGTGATTTCATATTAATTTTTTTGGAGGGGAGGCAAGCAGAAGATAGTTTGGTTTTCATTTCTCCATTTTGATCTGGTTGGAAAAAATTTATCAGGTTTTGTTAGTCTAAAATAAGAAATAACTTTTAATTTTTGTATAATTTTCATAAATTTTCTCCTCTATTTCCTGCATTTAATCTCTATTTCTTCTAATTTTCATTATTTCCTCTCAACTTATTCTAGGTTTTATTTATTTCTTGCTCTCTTCTGACACTTGTCTTTCACTGTTCAGTAACGTATGCTATTCAGTTTCCTTCCTTCCTTCCTCTCCAGTTTCTTATGTTACAGAAATAATCTTTTACTGAAAACTTTTCTTAGTTTTCCTTTGCTTTGTCCTCATTATTTTCCCCCTACATTCTCTGCTGAATTATATTCTCTAATTTGTGTGCTATGCCCTTCTTGTTCTTTTTTGTAACAGTGACTACTTTGATACCCGCTCTCTGAAGTTAAGATCCTTCCTCACTACCAGGTTTTCTAATACCTGTCAGGGGAATTGGGGGGAAGTGCCTAGTCTTTGCCATTGGCTCATGCCTTCTCAAATTGTGTGTCTTCCATTTTAGGGGGTCTTCAGAAGCCCAGTTTTATTTAACAGGTCAAGTTGGATTAACTTTCACAAAGGATTATTTGCTTCATGTACTCCAAATACTCCCCAAATATAATAATCTCTATACTCTCTTGGTAGGGGTGTGGATTAAGTTTATAGTGTAACTAAATTATTTTATATAATTTAAATAATCTTATATAATTTAATCTTCTAAATCTTCCATGTCAAGTTTTCCCATCTTTTAATTCCCATCCTTCCTTCTACTTTGGGTGCTCATAGATCTCCTTTTCTGAAGTGATAAGGACAATTTTTCCTGGGTTAATGTTTTTTTTCCCCTAATGTGTAAATCCTCTTGCCTCTTTTCATAGACATACAGTTACTTCCCCATGAGAATATATTTAAGAAATAATGCCTTTTCCTTTCACCTTTAATGGCAAGAATCCTCTCAAACGTTCCCCTCTTGTGCCTCTCTTCTATTGTTTTTATCTTTTCTTTCTTAGAACCTATTCTTTTTGAACTATTAAAGGAATTATTTTCCTTTCACTATTCATCTATGGACTAAATAGGATTGCATCTCCAGAAGCCCTCTCTATCTTAGCTCTTCTCTCCCCATTCAGGTCCACTGTCCTTTACCTCCCAAGAAAGATATCAATTTATTTGTGGTAGGTGGATGGGCTATAGGATTTAATCATTGAAGTATTGATTTAGATCTTGTTACAGTCCTAATTCTGATTCTTCCTTAAATATTTAACCCCTTATATCTTTTTCTGTCTTTATAAACATGCAAAAATGATTTTCTTAATCTTTTCTTGATAATTGTATTTATTTACCTTTCTCATATTCCCGTTCATTTGATATAGATTTTGCAGATAGAACATACTGTACACTTCTGAGTTTAGGATTTTGAGACAAGAATTCTTCAAATGCTTCTGACTTATGAAGTTCTACCTATTTTCAAGTTCAGCTTTACAACATAGATTACTTTGGGTTTGAGATGGGTCTCATGTGTTTTTAAATTTTATTTTCCAGTCTCCTTTCTGATTTGTGGTGATTTCAGGATCCCATTATACTATAAAGTCTTTCTCCTGCATGCTTGCAAAATTTTTTATTTGTTTTAGAAGTTGTTAAATTTTGCCACTATGTCTTAAGAGTTTCAAGCATATTTTCCCCTGTTAATGATAAATAGTGCTTTGCTATCTCTTGTCAAATATTTTATCCATTCCTTGTGTTATTTCTTATATTATTAAATCTACTTTTTTCATTTGCCATATTCTTTGAGATCTATGATAGTTAAATTATATTTGTTTATGCATCCTATATTCAAAATCTTACCATGGCCTTCCCCTAATCAGTAAGCTCCATCTTCTCCACATAGAATTTTAAAACCCTTTTCAAAGTCCTATCATTTCTACCTTCCTAATAGATCTAATAGTACATGCTTTTTTACTTTCTAACACTGCCACTAACCTAATGCAGACCCTTGTCACCTCATGCCTGAAATGCTGTGAAAGCCCGCTGTTGGGTCTACCTGCCTCATTCCCCCACTCTAGTCTACAATCCATTTAGCTACCAAAGTGATTTTGCTAAAGCACAGGTTTAACTAGGTTACTAACCTACTAAATAAGCTCCAGTGGCTCCCTAGTTGTGCCAAAATCAAATATAAATCCTTCGTTTGGCATTTAAAGCCCTTAATAATCTTTCTTATCTTTTAAGTCTTCTTAGAGGTACCTCACTCACTCCCACAAGACAGCAACACTGGCTTTGCTGTTTGTCACACAGAACCCATCATCTGCAGACCCAGTTCATTTTCATCAGTTGTCCTTCATTTTTGGAATGCTTTCCAGCCTCCATCTTCTCCATCTCTAATTTCTAACTTCCCCGACTTCCTTCAAGTCTCAACTCAAATTCTATCTTCCATAGGAAATATTTTCTGTCTCTCCCACTAAGCCTATACCTTATCTCTGAGATTATGACCCATTTACCTTTCTCTCAGTTTTATATGTACATAATCATTTGTGTGTGTGGTTTTTTTCACACATTAGAATTTGAGCTCCTTAAGGGCAAGAACTATTTCTTTTTTTGTTTAATGTTGTTCATGACAATATATTGTATTTTGATGCACCTACAAATTTACATGGAACTAAAATATAAAAGCATTCCCTTATCCATGGCTTTGTTTCTTTAGTTTCATTTATCCACAGTCAACCTGAAGCACAGGAAGTCCATCTATGAAGTGCCAGAAATCTGCCAGAGGCAGTGGTCTAACCCCAGCAGCAGTCTTTTCTTCCATTTTAATTTTTTTATTTTAATTTTTTTATTTTAATTTATTAATTTATTTTAAAATATTTTATTTTTTAGAAAAATTTTCCATGGTTACATGATTCATGTTTTTACTTTCCCCTTCATCCCCCCCTTCACCCCACCCCCATAGCCTACAGACATTTCCACTGGTTTTAACATGTGTCATCAATCAATACTTATTTACATATTATTGATAGTTGCATTGGTGTGGTCCTTTCAAGTCTACATCCCCAATCATGGCCGCATCAACCCATGTGTTCAAGCAGTTATTTTTCTTCTGTGTTTCTACTCCTGCAGTTCTTCCTCTGAATGTGGGTAGTGTTCTTTTCCATAAGTCCCTCAGAATTGTCCTGGGTCATGGCATTGCTGCTAGCCCACAAGTCCATTACATTCGATTTTACCACCGTATATCCGTTTCTGTGTACAGTGTTCTTCTGGCTCTTCTCCTTTCACTCTGCATCAATTCCTAGAGGTCTTTCCAGTTCATGTGGAGTTCCTCCAGTTTATTATTCCTTTGAGCACAATAGTATTCCATCACCATCAGATGCCACAATTTGTTCAGCCATTCCCCAACTGAAGGGCATACCCTCATTTTCCAGTTTTTTGCCACCACAAAGAGCGTGGCTATAAATATTTTTGTACAAGTCTTTTTTATCTATGATCTCTTTGGAGTACAAACCCAGAAATGGTATGGCTGGATCAAAGGGCAGGCATTCTTCTAGAGCTCTTTGAGCATAGTTCCAAATTGCCATCCAAAATGGTTGGATTAATTTACAATTCTACCAGCAATGCATTAATGTCCCAATTTTGCCACATCTCCTCCAACATTTATTACTCTCCCTTGCTATCATTTTATCCAATCTTCTACGTGTGAGGTGATACCTCAGAGTTGTTTTGATTTGCACAAGAACCATTTCTTAAAAACTGTGGTTTTTGTTTTGTTTTGTTTTGTTTTGCCTTTTGCTGTATCCTTAGCTCTTAGCACAATGCATGGAAAATAGTGAGCTCTTAAATGTTTGTTGACTTAACTTCACAATCTGGCTCTGGTGTATCTGTGCAGGCTTATTATACATTTCTCACCTCCATGTATACTATATTCCAACCAAATGGCACTAGTGACCTGCCATCTTTGTATATGCTTTCTGTCATCTGGAAAGCATTCCTTTCTCACCTCCTCCTCTTAGAATGACTAGGTCCCTTCAAAACTCAAGTCAAGTTCCATCTTCTGCATGAAGCCTTTTTGGATCCCTCTGGTTATTAGTGTTCTTCTGAAATTACTTTATATTTTAGTTATGTATGTACATGTAACAGTTGAATTTAAGCTCCTTCAGACAATGACCATTTCACTTTCTGTCTCCAGTGACTAACAAGGATCTGACACAGAGCAGGCACTCAGTATATTATTGCTAAATGATGTCTCTTGGATGCATTCCTGAGGGATCCTATAATCATAATTTTAGGGCTGAAATTGACCAAAGAGGCCATAGATTATAGATTTCTTATTCTACAGAGAAGTTAGATGATGGGCTAGGATTTGAACAAAATTCCTCTGATTCCAAATCCAACACTCTCCAGAGAGAGAGAGAGAGAGAGAGGAAAACTCTTCTAGGATGAGACACCTCTGACTTGTTCTTCCCAGGGAGGCTATCTAGTTCAGCCTCTTCAACATGCTGTCTGTCCTGAGGAAAAAGATATAATGTCTATGAGAAAATGGCGTGGAACTTTGACTCTTCCTTATCAAGGTTGCCATAGGAGGTGCCCTCCCCTGGGCATAATATTAAATTATTGCTTTCCCTTTAAAGTAGCATACATTCTGGGAGGCTCCATGAATGCTTTTTTTGATAAATCAAAACATATAATGAAAAGTGATGACATTTTAGAGATGCTTTTGCCAAAGCCTGTTTATATGATTGGTCATTCCAGAAGATTAGATGATATAGTGGAGAAACACCATCCTCCTCTCATTGTGTATGTTCTATAATTATATCCCTCAGAACTATAGAGTGAAAAAAATCTGTCTTGGGTATGTTCTGTATGGTCATGAAATATGTAAATATAGATTTTGAAGATGCCAATTTCTTTATGGGTGCTGACAAGTGTCCAAACAGATGATATAGAATATGTGTTTGGATGGGAGCCTTCACCGTAACAGACAGCGGAAATGTTTTATAATTTCTTGATTAAGCTAGTAGAGAATAGAATAGATCCTAGAGCTCCAGATAAAATGATGAGAGCTCCATCTAGTAGCTTCAGGTTTTTCACTCCCATGCTATATGAATTTGAACTTGTTATGACTTCTCCATATCTCAGTATTTTCATCTTTAAGATGATTTTGCCATTACAGTTGTGATGAGTGGAAAGAGCCCTTATTCTAGAGCCAGAGATTCTAGGTTCAAATCCCACCTCTCTTTAAAAGACTGTCTCCCCTTTGATTCAGCCATAGGCACTGCTTGTTTCATACCCCAAAGAGATAATAAGGAAAAAGACTTATACAAAAATATTTATAGCCATGCTCTTTGTGATTGCAAAAAAATGGAAAATGAGAGAATGTCCTTCGATTGGGGAATGGCTGAACAAATTTTGGTATCTGTTGGTGATGGAATACTATTGTGCTCAAAGGAATAAAGAATTGGAGGAATTCCACGTGAACTGGAAAAACCTACAGGAATTGATGTAGAGTGAAAGGAGCAGAACCAGGAGAACACAGAGACTGATACACTGTGGTATAATCGAATGTAATGGATTTCTCTACTAACAGCAATGCAAGGATCCAGAGCAAGGCTGAGGGACTTATGAGAAAGAAAACTAGCCACATTCAGAGGAAGAACTGTGGGAGGAGAAACACAGAAGAGAAACAACTGCTTGAACACATGGGCTGATGGGGATATTATTGGGGATGACGACACTAAATGATAACTCTAGTCCAACTATCAATAATATGGAATTGGGTCTTAATGATACATGTAAAACCCAGAGGAATTGTGCATCGGCTAAGGGCAGTTAGGGGTGTTTGGGGAAAGGGAAAGAACATGAAATATCTAACTATGGGAAAATATTCAAAATAAAAATATAATTAAAAAAAGCAAATCCCACCTCTCTGTTCATTACTTATGAGACCTTGGGCAAGTGATTCAACCTTGTTGAGGCTAAGGTTCCTTTATCTATGAAATGAAGGGATTGTATTAAAGGGCCTTTGAAGTCTCTTCCAATTTTCAAAATTTGATCCTATAAACTCCCTCATGCATACAGGTA
Organism: Gracilinanus agilis; assembly: GCF_016433145.1. Classification (NCBI taxonomy): domain Eukaryota; kingdom Metazoa; phylum Chordata; class Mammalia; order Didelphimorphia; family Didelphidae; genus Gracilinanus; species Gracilinanus agilis. Next base: position 46,796,388 of record NC_058135.1, read on the forward strand.
AGGGAATTTACAGAGCAAGGAAGAAACTTGCCTAAAGATACATATAAAGTAAGCAGAACTCAGGTGTAACACTGGGTCTTTTCATTTAATTCAAGACTCTTAAAAAAAAAACAACACCTTACTTTCTGTCTTAGTATGCACTAAGTCCTACTTAATATACAACATAATATATGATATGATGTGATGTGATATGATATGATATGATATGATACAATAAAATATAATATGATATAATATAACCACATAATATAATAAAACATAACATAGCAATATAATAATATAATATAATTGATATAATTGATATACTTAATATAATATATGTATATATACATATATACATATATGTAATACTATATATTGGTTCCCAGGGCTAGGCACTGGGATTTAAGTGACTTGCCCAGCATCATACAGAATTCAAGGCTCTTTCCACTGCTTGTCATAGTCTTTCCTTTCTATAACATTCTAGAATGATAAGGCAATGTGTTCATCTCATGGTTCTTATTTGTCACATAAGTTAGGAATATCAACTTCTGATTTTCTTCCCTTTGTCTTCACTTTCTCTAGTCAGACTGTGTAAGTCATGAAGCATTGCTGTGTGCCGGGGACTATGCTAAACCTTCAAGAAACAAAGACTGTGGTCGAGTTGCATCACTGCCTTCCCTTCCTTAGTCTGATTCTAAATGAGGAATTACTTAGCCAGTACAATGGGCTAACATCCAAAATCCAGTGTCTCAACGGACACTCTGTTAGAAAACACATACGCATATATAATTTTATATAGGATGATATCATTTATATATAAAATATTTTATATATAAAATATAACATTATTTTATATATTATCATATTATGTTTTTATATAATACATTTTCCTCATTAAGAACAAATTTCGGTTCATAATATAATTCTTGAATTGGTTTCAAGTGCAGATGGCCCTTTTTCCTCCAAAACATTTATTTTAATTTTTATACAAATGAGAACAAAGTCCTGGAGTGTCCCTCAAGGACATGAATTATTTAATATTTTACTTTAGTTGATTTCATGTACCAGAGGGTCCCTAGGACATATTTATTTACACAGGAAAGATACCAGGGGAAACATTTTTAAAAGTATAATAATATGATCAAGAAGAAATTTGAAATCATTATAAACCAAACTTTATGCTCAGAATTTTATTAAAGGGTGGGAGATAGTGACAAAATGGTCATGAGGCTTTTAATTTGACATAATTTTTTGACATATCCAAATTATTTATTTGGCACACAGTACTAAAAATAAGAACATTTGTTTCATATTTCATTCAGAGTTAATTTAGCACTGCTTGCAAATCATTTGATTAATTCTTCAAAAGCAAAATTTTATGCATGTGCAAATAAATATATGTGTATACATATACTTATCTGTATGTATTTATGTGTGCATTTGTGGGTGTGGTAGCATAATGTCATCCTGGAGAGAGAGCCGGTCTTAAAGTCAGGAAACCTTAGATTCAAGTCAGGCCTTTGACACCCAATAGTTCTGTGATCTTGCACAAGGCACTTTTTTGAAGGCTACATACAAGTGGGAGAACAGATATAGATATTCATTGACTGAAGATGTATTTCACCCTGAACTCCCTAAAGTGATGAAATTTCAGGCATGCTTTTACACAGGTTGTCCAAAACTCTTAGTGATCTTTTAAGCTATTAAATCTTAATTGCATAAAGATTTTGGGGACTATATGGATATGAATATACATGTGACTATATGTACATATATGAATAACACATGCTTACCTTTATAACAATAAAAGAAACATGTTTGTGTGCATAGTTACATATATACATACATGTTTGTAAACACATTCATTTATTTATTTACTTATCGATTGATAAAGATAAAAAATCTCCTTTCCCAGTCTGGGTTGACAATAATGCTACATTAGGGAGATACATTGGAAAAGGATTCGACTTAATTAGGAACTCCCTATCTGTCCCTTATCCTGGTTACCAGCTTGTGCTCTTGGTTGTATTGTCTATACCCATTTTCAGTTTAAGCAGTGGCAAGTGGATTTTTCCCCATTCTCTCATCTCTAACATGGGAAAGTGAATTCACATTCTAGTCACTTAGACCTGTCATTGCAGACAATTTCCAAACCATCTGCTATCTAATAAAACAGCCCAGTCTAGACAAACCCCCAGCCAAGCAACAAATCTGATATTGTACTGTACAATACCACAAGTATTAATAACCTGCCACCACTAACCTGTCAAGCTTTTTGCCTGGAAAATAACTCTAGATTACAGGTTTAGGCAAAAGAGTCTTCATGCTCTGATAAGGTGAACTGTCATGATTCTTTCATTAAGATGGGAAATGCCTGAAGAGAGGATTAACAGCTTTTCCACCTCATTTTGAGAATATCTGGAAATGGGAATGATTATTCTCTGCCCTAGAGAATCTTTGCCGCCCTTGGGTTTGTTATTGAATTGAGTTGGGGTTGAACTGGACCTGTAATTTAATTGGTATAAGGACCTCCTAGATGAGGAAACTCCCTCTACCAATGCAGACAGGCACCAGCTCCACAATAGAATGACTTATTGAGTTGCCTGGAACATGGAGAGGATACTAATTAACTTGCCTAGGGTCACACATCCAGCCTGTCAGAGATAAGCCCTAAACCTGGGTCTTACTGACAATGAGGCAGACTCTCTGTCCACTAAGCCATACTGTCTCTAACATCATCATTAATTGGGGAATTGCCTTTAATACCTATTAATTGGGGAATGCCTAAACAAGTTGTGGGATATGATTCTGATGGTATACTACTGTTTCATAAGAAATAATAAGCAGGATGATTAAAAAACATGGAAAGACTACATGAAATTGTGAAGAGTGAAACAAGCAGAACCAAGAGAACATTATATACAGCAATAGAGATACTGTTTGAAAAATGACTTGTTTGTATCTACCACAAGAGATACAAGATATTTATTTGGCCAATTCTAATTTGTAAGGAGTTCTGTTCCTCAGTGAATTTTGATATTCCCTTTCCCATAAGACCAATTCTGCTTTTCAAGAAGTTTTTCTTATGTACATTTTTATAAATATTATTTTTTCTTGTGAGTGATTCTGCTTGTTAAGATGTTCTTTCCTTCACTGGAGTTTTTTCCTATTGGCCTATTTTGTTTTACAAGGAATTAATTTCCTTAGTATTTTTTGTTGTCTCCTCTACCAAGCTGTTGACCCTTTTTTCATGATTTTTCTGTATCCCTCTCCTTTCTTTTCTCAATTTTTCTTCTACTTTTATTTGATTTTTAAAATTCTCCACGAACTCCTGCATTAATTCTTTTTGGGCCAAAGAGCAATTCATATTTTTCTTGGAGGCTTTTCATGCAGCAGTATCGATTTTGTTATCTTCTAAGTTTGTGTGTTGGTCTTTGTCACTAAAATAACTTTCTATGTTGAGTTTCTTTTTTTTTGTTGTTGTTTGCTCATTTTCCTGCCTTTTTCTTTTCCTTTAATTTAAAAAAAAGCATAAAATTTGGGATCTGTAACCATGGTGAAGGGAACATTGTTCCAAATTTCAGGCTTTATGTGCAGCTCACTTCAGAACTGGCTCTGGGGATGTATCTGCTTTCAGTTCTTTCAAAGAGGTATGATGTAAGGAGAGGTGTATTTAATACTTTCCTTATCTATGGTCCGGTCTGTGAGCATTCTTTTCCTCTTTGACCTCTGACCAGGGTCTCTTGCTTCCCACAAATGCTGGTGTTTTCTAGTGCTCCTCTTGACCTTAGATTGCACTGGACTGCAACTTGGTTCTGTGTATGGGCAACGAGTCAAGAGTCTTACATCCTCAGAGCCAGCATAGGGACCCCTGTAATCTCTTTCTGAGTAGTTTTCCAACCTCCTCCCCTTATTATTGTCTGTATCTGAGAACTCTGGAATCCTTTGCTGCTGCTTCAACTACATCCAAGGCTTGATTCTGCAGTGAAGCCTGAAAAACTGAACTCTGCACTGGTGCATTAGATCCCTTGTGTTTGCCTTCTAAGTTGTTTTGGGCTGAAAAACATTACTTCATCTTGTCTTTTTGTGGGTTATTCTCCAAAATTCATTTTGGGGCAATATATCATAGTTTCTTGGAGGGTGATTTGGTAGAGATCATATGGATACATTTACCTTTTCCAACATTTTGGACTCCACCTCCTGTTCATCATTTCTCATGGTGCAATAATAATCCATTACAACCATATACCACAATTTGTTCATTCATTCTCCTGGTGATGGATAACCCCTCAGTTTCCAATTTTTTACAACTATCAAAAGAGCTACTAAAAATATTTTGGTACAGATCAGTCCTTTCCCCTCATTTCTGACCTCTTTGAGATATAAATATAAACATAGTAGTATTATTGCTGGATCAATGGATATGCATAATTTTATGCCCCTTTAATGTTCCAGTTTTCCCACGTCCCCTCCAACATTTATCATTTTTCTTTTTGGTCACATTAGCCAATCTGATAGGTATGTTATGGTATCTCAGAGTTGTTTTAATTAGCATTTCTTTGGTCAATAGCAATTTGTAGCATTTTTTCATGTGACTATAAATAGTTTTAATTTTTTGTCTGAGTACTGCCTCTTCATATTCCTTGACCATTTTTCAATTGAGGAATGCTTTGTATTCTTAAAATTTTGACTCAGTTCTCTATATATTTGAGAAATCAAATCTTGCTATCAGATTTTCCCCAAATTTCTTGTTTCTTTTCTAATTTTTATTACATTGATTTTATTTGTACAAAGTCTTTTTAATTTAATGTAATCAAAGTTATCTATTTCATTTTTTGGTAATAGTCTTTCTATGTCTTGTTTAGTCATAAATCCTTTATCCATAAGTCTGACAAGTAAATTTTTACATGGTCCTCTAATTTCCTTGTGGTGTCATCCTTTACTTTTAGATCAAGTATCCATTTTGATTTTATCCTGGTGTATTGTATAACACATTTGTCCATGCCTAGTCTATGTCAAACTTCTTTATAGTTATCTCAGCAGTTTTTGTCAAATAATAAGTTATTTCACACAAAAAACTTGGAACTTTGGATTTATCGAACATTAAGTTGCTATTAGAAATTGACTGCCATGTTTTGATTGCATTATCTATTCCATTCATCACTCAATTTTTTAGCTAGTACCAGATTTGATGATTACTGCTTTATGGTATAGTTTGAGATCCATTACAGCCAGGCATTCTTCTTCCATATATATTTTTCATTAATTCCTTTGATATTCTTGATCTTTTATTCTTCCAGATGAAATTTTATGTTCTTTTTTCTAGTTCTATGAAATCATTTTTGGGTAGTTTGATTTGTAGAGTACTATTCAAGTAAATTATTTATGTAGTATTGTCATTTTCACTCTTTTCGCTTGCCCTATTTTTATATTCAAATCCTGGGAAATGGTGGATGCCACCTTTATTGACAAGGGAGGCAGTTGGAGAGATTGGAATGTTCCCAGGCAAAGTAGGTTGGCCTGGGAGTATAAATACCCCTAACAGCCACCTGGAGTGGACCTTTGGCTCTTGGATTTTGGTCTTTGGTCCTTTGGACTTTGGTACCTTAGATCTTTAGGTCTCTTGGTCCCTGGGTGGTGAAGGGAGGCTTGGAGGTCTGAAGAAGCAGAGGGTGGGTAGGATCTATATATTTCCTGAAGGCTGTGAGAGTTAATACATCACCAAACACTGATAATAAGAAAGCTGAAAGAAAATCACCAACACAGCTGCATCAAAGGCAGTCACTCTCTGGTTTAGCATTGACCAGGCTGAGACAGAGGGGTTGTGAAGAAGAAAGCTCCAGCTTCTACTAAGTCAATAGCCTTCAGGCCTGAGTGATTATAGATTATAGATATTAGATTGACAGTGTCTCCGATCCCCAATCCTTATCCTGATTATCCTTTCCTGATTTAGATTATAGATAAAAAGTGTTTAATAAGCACCTTCCTGAATGGTCTTCATATAGTCAGATAAACAAATGTGATCCAAGGCTAATCAGAGCCCAATATTAATAAATGATCCAACCCCAGGTTGGACCTGAAAGGCTTACCCGTCCACGTAACCATTCAGGGTCCTTCCCTGGGCAACTGTTATTGAAAGGGGAAATTATAACAACTAGCAAGGGTGATTCGGGTTTGTGTTCCCCCATCACCAGCACCTAGAGAGAATACAAAGATACATCCACATCACTGACATCTATATCTCCCTCAGGACCCTCTCTTTTTTTTTTTTTATAACACTATCCATGAGAAATTAATGTTTTTCCAGTTGTGTAGGTCTGAGTTTAATTTATGTGAAGAACGTTTTGTAATTGTGTTCATATAGTTACTGGGTTTGTCTTGGTAGGCATACTCCCAGGTATTTTATATTGTCTAGAATTATTTTGATTAGAAATTCCTTTTATATCTCTTGCTTTGTTGGTGGTAAATAGAAATGCTGATGATTTATGTGGATTTATTTTGTATCCATGACTTTGTTTAAGTTGTTAATTATTTCTATTAATTTTTTTTTGGTTTGGTACTTTGGATTCTCTAGGCATAAAAGCATATCATCTGCAAGGAGTGATAGTTTTGTTTCTTCATTGTCTATTTTAATTCTTTCCATCTCTTTTTCTGCTCTAATTGCTATAGCTAACATTTCTTGTACAATATTAAATAACAGTAGTGATAATGGGAGTTCTTGCTTTATCCCTGATCTTATTGAGAAGGAATTTAATTTATCCCCATTATATAAAATGCTTGTTGATGGTTTTAAATAGATGCCATTTATTACTTTAAGGAAGATTCTATTTATTCCAATATTTTCTAATGTTTTTATAAAGAATTGCTATTACAGTTTATCAAATGCATCTATCAAAATAATCATGTTTTTCTATTGGCTATGTTATTTTTATGGTCAATTATGCTGATGATTTTCCAAATATTGAATCATTCCTGCATTCCTGGTATATAACCGGGCTGATCATGGTGTAAAATCTTCGTAATATAATGCTATCATCTTGCTTTTATTTTATAAAAAAATTTGAATTGATGCATAACAGAGAGATTGGTCTATAGTTTTCTTTCTCTACTTTAGCTCTTCCTTGTTTAGGTATCACTACCATATTTGTATCATAAAAAGAGTTTGGAAATGTTCCCTCTTCCCCTATTTTTCTAAATAGTTTATGTACTATTGGAATTGGTAATTCTTTGAATGTTTAGTAGAACTGATTTGTAAATTCATCTGGCCCTGTGTCTTTTTTCTTAGGGTATTTGATGGTTTGTTCAATTTCTTTTTCTGTGATGAAGTTGTTTAAGTATTTTATTTCCTCTTTTGTTAATCTAAGTAGTTTGTATTTTTATAAGTATTCATCTATTTCATTTAGATTGTTAGGCATATTGGCAAAATAACTTCTGATAATTGCTATAAATTCTTCATTAGTTATGATTTTGCTTTCTCATTTTTATGCAGATATTTTGGGTTTCTTTTTTTAGTCAAATTAATCAGTGGTTTAGTGATATTATTTATTTTTTTCATAAAACCAACTATTTATCTTATTTATTCGTTCAATGGCTTTCTTATTTTCAATTTTATCAATCTCTCCCTTGATTCTTGGGATTTCCAATTTTGTATTTAATTGGGGAATTTTAATTTGCTTTTTTTTCTAGCTTTCTTTTAGCTACATGCCTTAATTCATTGATCCACTGTTTCTCCATTTTATTCATTTTGTTGATATAAACTGTTTAAAATGTTTCCTCCTAAATACTGCTTTGCCTGCATCCCCTAAATTTTGGTATGTAATCTCCTCACTTGCCATTTTGTTTAATGAAGTTGTTGATTGTTTCTATGATTTTACTCATCCATTCATTAGAATAAAGTTTTCTGGTTTCCAATTAATTTTTAGCTTGTATTTGCTGCCCTTTGTTGAATGCAATTTAAATTTTTTCATTGTCTGAAAAATATACATTTAATATTTTTACTTTTCTACATTTTGTTGTGAGGTTTTTATGTCCTATTTTATGTTTTTTTTTTAATTTTTTGGTGAAGGTACTATATACTGCTGAGAAAAAATATATTTCTTTCTGTTCCCATTTAGTTTTTTCCAGAGATCTATTACATCCAATTTTTCTGTAGTACTATTTACCTCCTTAACATTCATTCTTATTTTTTGGTTGGATTTATATACTTCTGACAAGGGAAGTCTACTAGTAACTTTTCACTATCTATTTCCTCCAATAATTCATGTAACTTTTAGGAATCTTATTGATAAGTCATTTTGTGCATATATGTTTAGTATTGGTATTATTTTATTGTCTATTATAATGTACTTTCCTTCCTTATCTCTTTCAATTAGATGGATTTCTACTTCTGTTTTGTCTGAGTTCATAATTGTTTTCTTTTTTTTTTACTTTAGCTAAGTCATAGTATATTCTGCTCTAACCTCTTACTTTTACTCTCTGTGTATCTCCCTGATTTAAATGTGCTTCTTATAGAAGGCATATGGAATTTTGTTTTTTTCATCAACTCTGGTATCCTTTTCCATTTTATAGTTCATTCGATTAATATTCACAGTTATGATTACTAATTGTGTTTATTAATTACTAATCTTATTTCCCCAATTTATTCTTCTCTCCCTTTCTTCCTCCCTTTCCCTGCCACTCCCTCTGCCTTGCATTCCCCTTCTCCCTCTCTCTGTCTCTCTCTGTCTCTGTCTCTCCTCTGTTAGTTAGACTCTCCCTACTTACTGATGTTTTGTTATTGACAACTGCTTCCCCCATTTTGTTCTCCTTTTTGTCTATCTCCCACTTTCCCTTATTCCCCTACTTCCTTATAGGGTAATGTAGGCTTCCATAGTTGACTGTGGGTTTTATTCCCACTTTAAGCTAATTCCAATGAGGGTAAAGTTGAAACATATTCTGCCACTTTGCCCCCATATTCCCTTCCACTGTATTTGCCTCTTATGTGTCTCTTCATGAGAGATAGTTCACCCCTTTCTTTCTCTCCATTTCTATTCTATCCCTGGGTTCCTCTTCTCCACAACCTTAGCCTTTTTTTTGGGAGGGGGGAGGAGAATATCAGCCCATCTTATTCAGCTTCTTCCTCCTTTTCATTGCTCTAATAATAATAAAGTTCTTCTGTATCTTAAGTATTTTGCATACTTTAAACACCATTGGTATCTCAAATATCACAAATATCTTGGTTACTTCAATTACCATCTTCCCACACATAAATTTACTTCATTTAACCTTTTCAAATACTTAAGTTTTCATTTTATCATTTTATGCTTCTCTGTAGGGTCTAATTTGCTCATGAAATTTTCTTTTCAGTTATGATTATTTTAGTCAGGAAATTCTGAAATCCTTATATTTCATTAAAGTTTCATTTTTATCCCTGGAAGATTATGCTCAATTTCCCTGAGTATTTAATTCTTAGTTATAGTCCTAGATTTTTTCAGAATATCATATTCCATGTCTTCTGGTCCTTTACCAAAGAAGCTGCTAGGTCCTGTGTGATACTGACTGTGACTCCAATATATTTAATTTTTTTCCTCTCTTTTTCTTTCTGTATTTTATGTTGGGGGTCTCTTTCAGGAAGTGTTAGTGAATTCTATCAATTTCTATTTTTCTCTCTTGTTTAAGAGAAGAACAATTTTCTCTGATAATTTCTTATATTGTGGAGTCTAGGCTCTTTCTTTGATTTTGGCTTTCAGATATTCTGATAATTCTTTGATTATTTTTTCTGGATCTATTTTCCAGGTCATTCATTTTTCTAGTGAGGTATTTCAGATTTTCTTCTATTTTAAAAATTCTTTTGATTTTGTCTTATTGTTTCCTGATGTCTTATGGTTTCACTGGTTTCTATTTGTCCAATTCTAATTTTTAGGAAGCTATTTTTTCCCTTGAGTTTTCGTGTTTCCTTTTTCAGTTGGTCAATCTTCTCTTTAAAGAGTTGTTTTCTTCAGTGTTTTTATTTGCTTCCATTTTTATTTGGTCCTTTCTATTCCTTAGAGAATTGTTTCTCTGTATATTTTGTGCCTCCATTCTCTTTTGTTCTATTCTAGTTTTTAGGAAGTTGATTTCTTTTGTGGATTTTTCTTGCTATTGATTTTTCTGTCAATTTTTTTATTATTTTGTTTTTAAAAATTATTTTCAAGTTCTTTCAGAGGTTATTTTGGGGCCTGACATCTTTTCACACTTTCCTTTGAGACTTCACATTTTTCCTTTTTTGGCATTGTCCTCTACTGAGTTCATATTTGGGTCTGACCTAACACTAAAGTGAGTTTCTAATGTCAGGTTTTTTTTTCTTTTTTTGTCTTTTCCTCATTTATCTAGGTTTTTTTCTGTTACCTTATCTATCTGTTGATGTTCTTCTCTGTTCCTCAGTTAGAGGTAATACTTATCCAAGCTTGTAAAGTACTCTTTTCTGATACTTGGGGTAGGCCCAGGTGGCTTTGTTTCCCATGGTGTGTCTTTCAAGGGGATGGTACAGTTATGTTGCTTTAGGGAGGCTTGCCATTATTTTGCCCATCTAGATCCAGCACCCCATGCTACTAGCTCCCCTATTATTTTGTAGACTGAGCTGGTCTCTGCTCTTCCTTTTCCCTGTCCCTGTCAATTATCTGCACTGAGTTCTGTTGCTTCACTGCCTCAGGTGCTCTGCTTGCTACTTGATATGTTCCTGCAGTTCAATACCTGTGGAATGTCTTAGACAGGGCCAGTCTCCTACTCTGCTGTTTTGTTGCCTCAGGTATTCTGCTGCCATGTGGGAGTGAGTAGGTTTCCTCCCCTCTCTGGTTTTGTTGCCTTTGAGGAATGTCATAGTCTAGGCTAGTCCCCCACTGTGCCTACTCTGCTTTCCATATCTGTGTTGAATGGTTCATTGCTGCAATAATTCCTGTTCTATAATCTAATTGCCTCTGGCAGACTCTCAGCATATTTGACTCGTCTGGGTTCAACAAGTTCCCATAGATTTTGTGCTGCCTGTGCTGCTCTTCTCACCCCAGTGAGACATGATTCTCTTGTTTCCTTTTTTTTAGTTGACTTATTTTCTTGTGTGTACGTGTGTGTGTGTGTGTGTGTGTGTGTGTGTGTGTGTGTATGTGTGAAGGAATCAGGGGAGCAAAGCATCCTTTACTTTGTAATTTTAGCACCTAGCATGCCCCTCCCGCTATCAGTTAATGAGAAACAAAATGTAAAGTAAAAATAGGAAAAGTGACATGCTTGGACATGGCCATCAAGGACTGACAGAATTTCTAAGTTAAAAGACATCTCTGAGTTCATGTCTTCAAGCATTTATGTGAGCAAGATTTCCTCCACCCTTCCAATGAGATGTATTTCAGACTTTACCTAACTTCAGCCAGTGTGGCAACCCTCACAACTAACATGAGCAAGAAATGCTATTTTTATTTCTATTTTACTAATGAAATATCTAGTCAGACAGAAGTTCAATGGCTTGCCCAAAGCAATGCAGCTAGTAAAATTAAATCTATATTTTATTGTAATCTATAATTACATTAATATTCTTTTTGACTCATTCTTATAATTTAACTTTCATTATGTAAAATCCTCAGAGCTATAAACAGGGAGTATTGTCTACCTCTATATTTCCACCATTTTGTAGTTGGGAAATTGGTATTTTAGCCTAAGTAAAGAATTTCACATTATTTCTATGAAATTTCATCCTAATATATTCATCCTAATGCTCTATTCTGTTGAGAATTTTGGGATCCTCAACAATTCCCATTTGATGTCTGTAAAACCTCTTTACTAATACAATCAAGATTGCATTGCTTTCTATCTCGGAGAGGGGAGGAGAGAAAGGGAGAAAATTTGAAACTCAAAAATTATTAAAATAATATTAGTGATTTTCATATGTGATTGGGGGAAAAATAAAATATTATTTTAAAATAAGACTATATTACAGGTGTATCTAGTTCAAACAAACAAAAATCTAATAATATTTTTATTTGAACAAAAATATAAGCTAACAAAACTACTCTCATTAATTATTTTATTTAGAGGGGAATTTTTGTATATTTAAATAAAAGGAGCATTGTTACACATAAAGAAAAATTAAATTACAACTTTTACCAGTAATTAAGGTCAAAGAGCATAATCTAGTCATCCTTTTAAAAAAAATATTTCCCCCCATATGCATACTAAAATAATTTTTAACATTTAAAAAAAATTTAGGTTCCAAGTTTTCTCTCTCCCACCTCTTCCACAGAGATGAAGAGCAATCTTATATAGATTTCACATGTGCGATCATATAAAACATATTTCGATTTTAGTCATTTTGTGGAAAAAATCTGACACGCAAAAAAGATCAACAACAAGAAGAAAGAGAGTGAAATGTATTATATTTTGGTCTGAATTCAGACTCTATCAGATCTTTCTTGGAAGGCAGATGGTATTTTTCATCAAGAATCTTTGGAATTATCTTGGATCACTATATTGCTGAGAATAACTAATTCTTTCACATTTGTTCATCAAAAAAATATTTCTGTTATTGTATATAATGATCTTTTGGTTCTGTTCACTTTAATCTGCATCAGTTCACATGAGTCTCTCGAGTTTTTCTGAAATCATGCTGCTGGTAACTTTTTATAGCACAATATTCCTTTACAACTGTATACCACAACCTATTCAAACATTTTCTTAGTGATGGATATTACCTCAATTTCCAATTCTTCTCAGCCACAAAAAGAACTGCAATTAATATTTTTGTACAGATGGATTCTTTCCCCCTTTTTATGATTTCTTTAGGATACAGACCTAATAATAGTATTACTAGGTCAAATGATATGCACAATTTTAGAGCCCTTTCAGCATAGTTCCAAATTGCTTTCTAGAATAGTTCAATCAAATCATAACTCTACCAGCAGTATATTAGTGTCCCAGTTGTCCCATACCCCTCCAACATATTTCCTTTTCTGCCATATTGGCCAATCATATAGGTGTGAGCTAATATCAAAAATTTGCTTTAATTTGCATTTCTTTAATTAAGAGTGATTTAGAAAACTTTTTCATGTAACTATAGATAGCTTTAATTTCTTCATCTGAAAATTGCTATTCTCATCCTTTGACCATTTATCAAATGGAGAGTGACATATTTTTATATAACTCAGTTCTCTATATATTTGAGAAATTAGAACTTTTTTAGATAGTTGTGAAAATTTTCTCTCTAGCTTTCTGCTTTTCTTCTAATCTTGGTTGCATTGGTTTTATTTGTACAAAAACTTTTAAAATTAACATAATCAAAAGTATCCTTTTTACATCCTATAATGGTCTCTATCTCTTGTTTGGTCCTGAATTCTTTCCTTATCCATAGATCTGAGAGCTTAAACTATTCCATGACCCCCCAATTTGCTTTTGATGTCATTCTTTATTTCTAAATCATGTACCTCTGTCTACTTTATCTTGGCATACAGTGTGAGTTGTCGGTCTATCCTCACTCACTGCCATACTAGTTTTTCCAACTATAGATTTCCTAAAAAATCAGAAAATGAGCCCAGTGAGAACATTGACTCTGGAGTTAGAGGTCCTGAGTTAAAACATTGTCCATGATGTTTGTGCTTTATAAGTCACTGAATCTCACTGGACCTCATTTTTCTTAAGTATAAATGAAGAAGTTGAACTAGATAACCTCTGAGTTCCTTCTGGCTCTCTAAGATCTATACTCATGTGGTCCATTCTCTAGGCTACCAGACTCACTACCTTTGTCTTCTATCATTCAAAGGCCATTGCCAGTGACTTAGCAGGCATTTTCATCAAAAGTTCATCTACAGAGAGCAACTAGGTGATTTAGTAGATTGAGAGACAAGCCTATAGATAGGAGGTCCTGGGTCCAAATCTAGCCTCATCCACTTACTATTTGTGTGATGCTGGACCAGTCATGTAATCCCCATTACTTAGTTCTGACTACTCTTCTGCCTTGGAATCAATACATAATAGTGATTTTAAGACAGAAGTTAAGGGTTTTTTTAAAGTTCATCTAGGCCAAGGGTCTGGAATATTCCAAAAGTTCTTGGTACTCTATTAATAATTCTCAATTTCTCTTGGGTTTCCAAGAAATGTAACAAGATCTAGAAGAAGGCCCTGGCCCATGAAAAGCAGGATTTTTGAGAGCACATAGACAAGAATGAGCAAGTAATGTTATCTGAATCATGGAGAGAATACTTTCACTAGTAAGATCATAGAACCATAGAACTTCAATTCTTTCTTTGTAATTCTTGTTCTTTCCTCTACCCCTTTCTAGTCCTTTCCATAGCAGGGAAAACTGAATAAAAAGGGGGAAAAAGAATAAAAGAATTGAGTAGTTATATATTCTTTCCATTATTTATCCCTTCTTTAGAAGGAGCCAGGTGGCACAGTGGTCCATGGGGTATTCAACCTGGAGTAATTTCAAATCCAGCCTCTGACATTGACCCTGGAAAAGTCATTCAGTCTCTGACTACTTCAATTTCCTTATCTAAAAATGAGGGTAATAGGTAAATTAGCACCTATATCCTAGGGCTGCTGTGAGGATCAAATGAAATAATATTTGTAAAGTGCTTAGTTCAGCACCTGGCACATAGCAGGCATTTAATAAGTACTTATTACTTTTCCTTCTCTTTCTTTTATTATCATCTTCCTTGCAATATAACTTAAAAAAAAAACACCAAATTCTCTTTCTTGCTCATGACACCGGTTTCACCACTACAGTTCTTTCTGAGCTTTAGCACTCCTGACATTATTCTTGGGAAACCAGGACATGTTTTCATATCTTGCTTCATTCTTCTGTGCATATGTTTTAAAAATCTAACTTTGTCAACAAGTTCCCTGTGCATCCCCTAAGGTGTCTTTAGTCCAGTCCCCTATTCTTGATGTAAGTCTTGTTTCTCCTTTTGGTTTAAGAATTTTTCTTGAAAATCTAAGATTTTCTCCTCATGTGTCTATTTCCCCTGTAAAATTTTAGGTGATAGGACCTTACTGATCATTCTTCTAAATCTTTTGAAATCTACTCTTCCAAAATCTGGAATCCATAGCCAACCATTCCTTGTTCTTCTTTCCATTTCTGGAGTATTACAGTAGGTTTTCTCTTCTTGATCTTTGCCCCTCCAAACTCTCCAACCTAGCTTTCACACATCTACTAAAATTATCATTCTAAGGGTAAGGCCTGGTCATCTCACTTGTGTTCAGTTGTGTCCAGTTCCTAATGACCCATTTGTGATTTTCTTGACAAAGACACTGGATTGCTATGCCATTACCTATTATTTTATAGGTGAAAAACTGAGGCACAATTTCCTCCCTATTTACCACCATATAGATTGCTTTTGGACTTCATGCCATTGCACAAGATATCTTACTCTCAATCTGTCTTCCACTTTTTTACCTCCCTTTCAATTTCCTTTTTTATTTTATTTTCTAAGATTTTAAGTGCCTTGAGGGCAGTGATTGTGTTTGGTTTTATTTATATTTGTATCCCCAGTATTTAGTACAGTGCCTGATTGATATATTGTAGACACATAATAAATGTTTGCTCACAGACTGATTTTACACACACTGAGAACTTAGAAAATTATCATTAAATTATTTAAATTTAAAAAGGAGGACAAGTCTGAGCCTAAGATTGTATTACGCTCAACAATTGACTTCTATGAAGAATAATCATCAGAGGTTATACTGGACAATCGCCAATGCTACCTCAGGTGAGTTAGGCAGCAGGACCAAATTCTTAATGGATTACAAGAAATTGATTTATTTCAAGGAGTCCTACACCATTATCAAATCTTCATTCCCAACTGTTATTATTATTTTACTCCTGCCTGAGGCTGGCTCAACAAATGTAAAGGATGTAAATGTAAAGACTTTTGAAAATCCCCAGATATTACAAAGTGGAAATAATTAGATGATTATGTTGTCTTTACCCCAATCAATTAGTTATTTAACAAGCATTTATTCTGTGGTTTATATGTATCAGACACTGTGATGAGCACTGGAGATGCAGAACAAACTAAAAAAAATGAGAAAGCCCCTGTCCCTGAGGAAGTTAAGTTCTATTGAGCAATACAATATATAGATATACCAGTATATAAAAAGATATGGATACATACTAGATAACTATAATAATTTATATTCTTAAGTAATTTCCTAAATCTTAGAGGTTAGTTCTTTGCCTACAATCACACAGTCAGTATGTGTCAATAACAGGACTTGAAACCACTTCTTTATGGCTATGAGACTAGCTCTTTATGTACTGAACCATTATTCCTCTCAAGTATATTCAAAATAAAAAAGTGTAGGATGAGGATCAACCTAGATTATGAAATTTGTTATGTACAATTATTTGTGTTAAACACTAAGGATACAAATGCAAGTGAGGAAGCAGCATTGAAAACATTTGTACTGTTAATTTAGGGATGGCATCTCCCCAGAAAAAAATAACTTTAGAGGCCACAGAAACAGAACTACACTCTAAATAGAGACCCTCAAACTGGAAAGTCAAGATGATCTTGTTTTATAGTGTGGACACCACTAGCTTAAAGATTTAGTGCTCAAAAGGAATATTTTGATGAAGTTAACTAAAGAGAAAACTCTCTCATTGAAACACAACTGATCTTGGGAAACTCCTAAGACTCTAAACTTAGCTTATTTTACCCCAAATTTCCTGACATCCAGTTCCTATTCTTCAAATTCTCAAATAAAAGTAATATAGTAGTTTCACCTAAGAGGCTAATTGAAATTTCCTCTTTACTGTGTGATGTCTCCATGAGATTTTGTATAACTCTACATATCTCCCTTTGTTCAGAGCCATTATTATCCACCTGTCAAATATTCACTGATGATAATAATTAAACTTTTTATTTCCTACCTGCCCAACCCTCTGATTAAACCTTTTAATCTTCCTTCTTGATTTGTTGACCTCCATTCAAAGTGACCTAGGAGGGTTTTAGGATCTCCAAGTTGAGGGATTTGCTTACTTTATTGCTATTGTTCAGTCATGTCCAACTCTTTGTGTTCCCATTTGTGGTTTTCTTGGCAGAGATATTGGAGTCAATTGCCATTTCCTTCTCCAAATTCCTCTACACAAACAAGTGAAATAATCTTGGCCAGCCCTCAAGGAGTTTAATTCCAATAGGAGAAGAAAATGCATAAATGGGAGCTAGAAAGGGCCAGAGAATGGTAGGGAACATTGGTAAAGTTCAGAGGGTCCATGACTCAATATCAGCTCATATGTCAGATATTTTACATAGAACATAAAATGGTAACCTGTTCCTAGGAACTTAATCATTTTCCTACCAAAATATAGGTTCCCAAATTCCCTCTAAGAAAAATTTTCCAAACAATTTTTCCAAAAAAAACCCCTCAGAAAATTGTAAAGGAAATTCCCAAAACCATAGCCAAATTCTCAAAGGCCAGTATTGGTTTGGTGACAGTAATGTTAACATTAATTAGACCATGTAAGAATTATTTTACATCCTTCTCTTTGAGCATCGTCCTAAAATTTTAAAACTGTCATGAGTAATCAGTTCTTATTTAGGTGAATAGAAATTTAAGTCACAAGGTCAATAGGATCAAACTAACAGAGAAGACAGACATGTCTATAATTAGAAGATTCCAGTCAACTCTTTTCCATCTTCTCCTACAGGGGAAATCCTCAGGATAACATTGCTCCAAATTTTTAACACTTTTAATGTTTTAAATTTAAAGAAATAATTTCAATATTACTTCTATATTTCATATTTGTAATATGCAGGTTTCAAGACAGTCTTGATGATGACACAGAGAAGGTTATCCTGACTGAAAATCATATCTTATAGGGAAATTCTATGTTCTCCAGGGTGGAGGACAGAAAGAGAGAGGGCAAAGAATGCAGGGAGGTCTTCCAACTACAATTGATTGTACAACCTTAACAAAAATAGCCTTCTACTGTTTCCATTGTTCTCACTGCTGTTGGCTTCTTAACACTTGTTGTCTATTTCCTTGTGATTAAAGATCACAGTTGCCTGGTTTCCTTTCTTGATTTCCTTCCAAAGGCTGTGATCTGCTATAGGAAAAGGGGGCAACCCTCCTGAACAATTCTTTCTAGGCCTTCTGGACACATCCATCCTGGGATAGCCATCCCTGCTTCACATCACTGGGTCTTTTGACCTGCTTTCACTCATAGGGTGTGTGTGTTTGTGAATATGCATGGTAGGGCTCTTTGATAAGGGGACTTGAGCAGTTTCCTGTTCTAAAGGGGCCAAATGATCATAATCTTGGAAGGAATGTGTGTATGCATCTTGGATACAAGATAACGTGAAAAAATTTCTTGCTCAGCTTTTCTGGCATATCTTCTCTGAGGGAATTTGTAGTGGTAGGATAAAAATATAGCTTTTTTCCTTCTGGGTTTAGCAATAATTAATTAAAGGGAGGCTTATGAGTTGCCTAGCACACACCAGACAAACACAAAAGGCTGGAAATAAAAAAAAGTCAGTCTCTATTCTCAAGTAGTTTATATTATAAAGGAGAGAATCTACTCATATACAGGAGTAGTGGCCCAGGAAATGAGTTTTAATCTAGGAAGTCCTAGGGATAATGAGTGATCTATAGAGCAGTCATTTGACATGCTATTTATAAAAACAATGGTAGTATTAAAATGATTATTATTCAAAAAATAAGAGGTGGAGAATAGCTGGATAAGGGGATGATTGAATATAAGAAAAAGCTTCCTAAGGAACTGAAGTTGATTTTATAAAATCATTACATTAAGCTCACTAACTTTATTGGATGGAAAAAAAGACCATTGAGGCCAGTTTGCTTTATTTTATGAAAAATTCCAACAAGTCTGAGCATAAAGTTTCTCAGGAAATAGCATATGCAGACCTTTGAGAAAATAACTGTGACTTCTAGCCAGCAGTGAAGAGTGACAGTTCACATCTTGACAACGAGGGGAAAAACATACAATTGTAGAATTACAACCAAGGAAAGACCTTTCCACCTTTCCAATTCTCCCTTACTCTCTACTCTCCACCCCTTCCTATTTCTATCAGAAGAATATTTCATGTGTGGATGTGGTCAGATCATTCCTCTGCCTAATTTCCTATTTCCTACTGAATTCA
Organism: Gracilinanus agilis; assembly: GCF_016433145.1. NCBI lineage: Eukaryota > Metazoa > Chordata > Mammalia > Didelphimorphia > Didelphidae > Gracilinanus > Gracilinanus agilis. The sequence goes on from NC_058135.1 coordinate 46,815,470, forward strand.
GCTCAAACTTTATTTCTTAACATTCAAGTTCCTCTATAAACTGTTGCCACTCTATACTTAAATTCTTACTTCAAATCATTCCCACTGAGGAGAGTCTGTTTCAACCAAAATGGACCATTCACAGTTTCCCATGCACCCTATGCTTTCCCTTTTCTGTGAGATGCCCTTTTTATCAAATTGCTACCCATACTGTAAAGGTCAGTTTAATACTACCTTTTCACCAAAATGCTTTCATTAATTTCTCTATTTGATAATAGCAAAGCAATTCCCTCCTCACCATTGCACATGGCAGTTTGCATATTTTCTTTGCACTAATCAGATTCTATTTTGGTATACTATAGCTCCATTATTTGTACCATAGGCTGCAGATAGACTAAAGATCAAGAATTCAAATCAACTAAATTCATTAAACATTTATGCATTTGCTATTTGTCCTGCACCTGCTTTTAAAGATAGGACTAGGTTTGATACATTTTAGAAAAATTTTCACCCTAAATGCTTAGCATTTTAAGAAAAAATTTTTCTAGAAATCAATGGATAACCTTCATTAATATGTAAATTTCACTTTCATAAAAAAATTCACTCAGGCCATAACAGTTAAGTATAACATTGCTTGTATTATGTAGCATCTTGTTTAAAAATGTTACAGTTTATGTTCTTGAGTTCAAGATGAAAGTAGAATGGTGTTTCTTCTCACCCTTGTGTGAGGCACATGCTCATTTTTCATTTTAATTAATTATTCCTGTTTTAAATAGAGACTGTGTGGCCTTGGGAAGAGCATGGACCCTGGGTTAAAATGAGTAGCTCCACTTTTCTTTCATGATATATGTGATGGAGCTGTCCTAGGTTCTATACATGGTTACCTGTCAGTTCTTCAGTCTCCAAGTGAGGTGAGGCTCTTTCAGAGAATGACATCTTTCCCCAGAAGTCAAAAGGCTTTGCCAAATAAAGGATGTCAACATTATACTGGCTTAGCTGCAATGCCCAAACCACAGTTCCTCCCTGATTTCCACTGCCACTGCATTTTTAAGTTTGTGATCTACACCATGGCATTTTAATCATTCTCTTCATAACAATTACTATCCTATAAATTAGCATAAAAATTCATTCTTATTGCAAATTCCTCCCCCCAAAAAACTCATGATCTATTAACAGAACCCAATTTCAATTATCCATTAACTATGTTGCCACTTCTAATGTTTAATGCCTCATCTAGACAGATTAGGAAACTCAGAAGTATAAATCAATTAACTCTAATTAAAGAGAACAGCATGAAATAGATCTCTAGGTTGATGGCTGCTGTGTTAGAAGAAAAGTGGTAAAGGCATGAACCAACCCAGCATGGAAGGAAGCCCTGATCACTGAGGTTAAATGAAGAATGGCTACAAGAGTGCAAACAAGATGACAAGACTTGGAGCAGCCTTGAAGGCAAATTCAGAATTTTTTAAGCCCCTAAAGTTTCCTATTGTCTCTCTCACACTTACCAACAACATGATTACAGTATTTTGAATGGGTAATTTTTTTATATTTTATTTTTTATTGATTAATTTAGAATATTGTTTCTGTGGTTACATGATTCATGTTCTTTCCCTCCCCTCCTCCAAACCTCCTCCTGTAGCCAACGAGCAATTCCTTTGGGTTTTACATTTGTCATTGATCAAGACCTATTTCCACATTATTGATATTTGCATTAGGGTGATCGTTTAGAGTCTATGTCCCCAATCATATCCTCATCAACCCATGTGACCAAGCAGTTGTTTCTCTTCTGTGTTTCTACTCCCACAGTTCTTTCTCTGGATGTGGATAGCATTCTTTCTCATTGGTCCCTCAGAATTGTCCTAGATAGTTGCATTGCTGCTAGTAGAGAAGTCCATTATATTCTATTGTACCACAGTGTATCCGTCTCTGTGTACAACATTCTCCTGGTTCTGCTCCTTTCGCTCTGCATCCATTCCTGGAGGTCCTTCCAGTTCACATGGAATTCCTCCAGTTAATTGAATGAATAATTATTATAACTATTGTTCCAAGCAGGCAGTAAATGTCCCAACATACATGCCAACAGAATTATGCTAGATTGAGCCTCTCCCTCATATCTCCTTACATATATTCCATACTCTCATCATCATAAAATCACCAATTTTAGAGCTGAAAAAACTTAGGTCAATTCTGTGTAATTTAGTTGTCCTGCAGGTGAAGAAATCGAAGCCTGAGAAGTTAAATGGTTCACCTAAAGTTGAACAGATCTAAACCTGTTAAAATGTAAAGGGATATAATAATTCTCTTTCTATATGTTCCAGGATTTTGCTAGCAATTAAAGTCAAACTCATCAGCCTATTGTTTTCAAGATCTATTCTATTCCCTATCAATCTACTTTTTCTGTTAATTTGAAATATAGTTATCCTTTTTTTCAGTCCATTGGTACAACTTCCCTCCTCCAAAATCTTTCTAAGACCACTGAAAGAGACTCAGCAATCCCACTTTCCAATCATTTCTGTGCCCTAATGTCTAGGTTATCTCACTTAAATGACTTAAACTCATCAAGGGAATCCAGGTGCTCTTTTCCTGTTCTTATTTATCTTGGGTATTTTTGTTATTATCCAATCATTTCTCAGTTGTATCTGATCCTTCAAGATCCCATTTGGAGTTTTCTTGGCAAAGACACTGTAGTGATTTGAAATTTCTTTCTCTAGATCATTTTATAGATGAGGAAGCTGAGGCAAACCAGTTTAAGTGACTGGTAGAGGATTACACTGCTAGTAAATGCCTAAGGACAGATTTGAACTCAGGAAAATAAGTCTTCTAGACTTCAGAGAAGGCACTCTATTCACTTGCCACCTAGTGACCTATGATGGGTATAACCCCTTTGTTAATCACATTTGTCCTATCTTTTCCAGTCAAAATATTATTTTCCTTGGCAGAGAAAATAAAAGTCAAATAATACAGTTCAACAAAAAACAATTGAGCAGCTCTGCCTACTATTTGTAACCTTTTTTCATACCCCATTCTTCAATCCTCATCTAAAAATTTTTAAAAATTTATATCAAGCCAAAACAAAGCCTTTGCTTCCTTTCCCATCTCAGCTCATTCTGAACCTAATTACTTTTGACACTCTTCTTACAGCATTGTAACATTATTTTTTTTCCTGGAACCCTAGAATATTAGCTACAACCACTAGATGTGAAGAGAGAAGATTTCTAAGTGTTCAAGGAAGGACAGGTAGAATCCCACAAATTCAAATTCTATAAGGGAATTTGATCTAGAAATTCTATAAGGGAAGTTGGTCTAGAGCAGTGGTTCCCAAACTTTTTTGGCCTACCTCCCCCTTTCCAGAAAAAATATTACTTAGCCTCCTGGAAATTAATTTTTTTAAATTTTAATAGCAATTTATAGGAAAAGATAAATGCACCTGTGGCAATCACTGTCCCTCCTGGATCGCTGCAGCATCCACCAGGGGGCAGTAGTGCCCACTTTGGGAATCACTGGTCTAGAGGGAGAGTAAGTTCACAAAATAAAGTTCTCAGGGCAAAAAAAAGTTGTTATAAGTTGGAAGAGAATTTATATTAAGAAATGAAAATAGATGCTCAGAGATCTTCAGCTTTGTAAAGACATTAGACATTTTCTGAAGAAGAAATCAAAGCTATCAATAGTCACATGAAAAAATGCTCCAAATCACTATGATCAAAGATGATCAAAATAAAACAAAAAAAAAGTCTATACCTTCTAATTTATTTACTCCCCCTATCATCCTTGAAGATACAAAAGTTCTGATGGAATGCTTGTCAACTTCTCTCCCATGAGAATATAAAACTTCACTGTTATGTAATTCCTTATAACTCAAATGTATTTGCCTTTCTTTTCATATCCTGTGTCTGATTTTCAATGAGGTGCATTTTCCCCCTTTAAAATGATACTCATATTTACCATCTGGCCTCAGAAACCTTCTAGCTGTGAGATCCCAGGCAAGTTCTTTTACCACCATTGCTTAGCTCTTATCATTCTTCTGCCTTAGAACCAATATATAATAACCAATATTGGTTAGTTCTAAGACAGAAAGTAAGGGTTTAAAAATAAATAAACAAATAAAATATATAGCAGCTTTTTTTGGTAGTGGCAAAGAATTGGGAATTAAGGGGATGTCCATCAATTGGGGAATTGATAAAAGTGTGATTCTGATTATGATAGAATACTTTTGCATCACAAGAAGCAATGAGCAGACTAAAAAAAACTTGGAAATAACTTCATGTGGGGCAGCTGGGTAGCTCAGTGAATTGAGAGTCAGGCCTAGAGATAGGAGGTCCTAGGTTCAAATCCGGCCTCAGACACTTCCCAGCTGTGTGACCCTGGGCAAGTCACTTGACCCCCATTGTCTACCCTTACCAATCTTCCACCTATGAGCCAATACACAGAAGTTAAGGGTTTAAAAAAAAAAGAAAAGGAAATAACTTCATGGGACAATGTACAGTGAAATAAGTAGTACAAAGAGAATATTATACTTAATTACTGAATTCATCATGGAAAAATAAAATGTGAATGCTACATCCAGAGAGTGAACTGAAAGGTGAAAACATGAAAGGCTTATTTTGTATGAACATGTTGGTCTCCTAGACAATACCTTCTGTGGTTTGGGAAAGGCCAGGAGAAGCCAGAACACTTGTGGATGGGATTTATTATGTGGATAAAAAGAAAAGTAAGTTAAACATATAAGATATTTGTGATTCCATTTATGTAAAATCTTTTTCTTTCTATATGGAAATAACTCCGCCAAGGACGGTCCCAAGCCCGGCTGAAAAAAGAGGAGGGTTGGGCGCGAGGCTAGCAACCTCACCCCGTAAAAATCTCACTTGCTACAGAAACGGCAACCTCATTAAACCAACAAAACCGACGATCGCCTAGTCTGGAGGATTGCTCTCCGACAGAGTCCATGACGTGTGCTGGTGAAAGCCTTTGGGAAGCCAGTTCGTTGATAAATCTTCTGACGACCAAGGCAGATGTTAACAGGTGCCTACGTCATATCTTGAACACCAGACGGCCTGAAAAGATTTCCAATACCAGACTTTGGGAAAGAACAATTCAGTGTCCCATCAGTCACTGAGCTGGAACCCACCAGGGAGGAGGAAAGTCGGAAGGCCAAAACAGACCTGGCGAAGATCTGCCGAAAACGAAACAAAGACCATCGGAATGACATGGGCCCAGCTGGAGGAAGTGGCCCAGAACAGAGTCCGCTGGCGTGAGATGGTTGCGGCCCTATGCTCCTAAGGAGTCAACAGGAATAACTAACTAACTAAACTATATGGAAATGCTTTTTAAATTTGGTTTTATAGAAAAGAATAAATAAATAAAAGATGAAAAAAAGTAGGTTTTGCATCTCTTTTAGTTTAAATCTCAGAGATTTAAGCCTCTGCTCTTTTAGAAAGGCACACTCCTCACATGCCCAGTATCTGTCTTGGACAAGATATAGGGTGATTTTCTGCCTTTAGGATAATCTATCAGTTTTCAGAATCTTTACTATGACAGGATTTTCCTCTCCAAAAGGAGAACTTTGCCTTACAGGAGCCAAATTTTTCCTCCTTTTCTCTTTTTCAGACACAGAACAGACTATCAGCCCACATGCTTTCATTTGACTTTTAAATTTTGATTTCTTGCTCAGGAAGGGATGTGTCCCAGTCTCTATTTGACTTAGTATTAGAAAGTCATAGTAACTCCTATTTAATGTCCAACTACCACAAAGCAGCCTTTTAGAAATATTTTATTGCTTTCCCTTTCCAAAAATTGCCAATAACTATTTATCTTAGATAATATTTTCTCAATGATGATTTTTTTTGGAAACCTTTAGCAATGCTGCTTCAAGACAGCACTGTTCCAAATAAACTCCATATTCCAAATTTCAAATGTATATAGATCTGACAATCAACTGGCCTTAACTTATGACCTACATTTAGCTAAAGCAAAATTAGGCACTTTAGGAATCCTCATGTAAACAAAATTAACACTTTAGGAAAAAATGACAAACCTAAAAGCTTTACTTTTACTTTATTTATAAATATTTTACTTCTCTTGATCTTTCTTTAGAGAAAGCACTTCCCTTCTACTAGTATGTCTTGCAACTCATTCCATATTTTCTTATCTGTGCACTTTTTTATCAGTGTTTCTAGAAATCTACCCAATTCTCAGAAAATTTTTCTCAGGGTCATGTAATACTTGATGGTTTCAATTGTAATATTTGGGCTCTCTGCTATCTTTTGTTTTGAGTACATGACTCCTGATGACACCTTTCTTAGTACTTCTATGAAAATGCATCACCAATAATAGAGTATATCCCATTAAAAGCAAGCTATTTTTACTAATAGATAAGAGCTGTGATTCCACTGGTATAGAGAACTCCTAATGAGGAAACTCCCTCTACAAATATAATTTCCACTCTTAGAGAGTTTCCTGAGATACTGGCAAGATAAATGACTTGACCAGCGTCACATAGCCAATATATACCAGAAGTATGACTTGAATTGACATCTTAATTTCAAGGCCAATTCTACATCTATCTAGTATATCTTGCCAGTCCAAAATTTTTTTTAAAAATCCAAATTTCATTGTAGATATATATTATTGAGTAGTCTTTATTCAACCCTACAATTCCTTTTCATGCTGTACTCACTGTTTCAAGGGACTCAGATTATATGATTTGCAAGTCAGTCTATGGATTTGATTAAGAACCTTTTTGTTTTTTATTTTTGAAATCTTAACTAGCACTCCCTGCTGTACTTTCAGGATATTGAAAAAGAGTTTGTTTTTCACCACATCCCCAAATGGACTCTCTGGTTTCTCTCCTGAATAAACCAAAAATAAATGAACTTCTTTAATCATGGAATAAGAGGACCCATAATGTTGTGTACTGCGGGGAGAATTAATGCTATGCATAAAAGACATTCAATATCTCTTCATTTTATGAGGAATCAGATTTCCAAATAAAGGAAAACTTCACAATACCAGTTTACGCTTATATTTGGTGCTGACCTTTTCTAAAGCCATAATAAAAGAAAAATCAACACGAAATAATTCTCTCAGATGTCAGAACCACATTTCTGTGGACTTCCCGAATCCACCCCAGTCCTTAATCCTTGTGTGTTGTGCCTTTGGAAACTGGAAAAACTGAATCAGAGACATAGTTCATTTCAGGCTGAAAAGAATAACAGCTTGGTTTCTGCCAAGATAGTAAGCTGTTTCCTGGATTAGTTAGGCATTGATGGAGATAGATTAACCCTACCTTAGCAAACTAGGTAACATTGAGCAAATGGCATCTGTAACAGACCTCAGTGATGTGGAATCTTCCCAAATTCCCAGAGATTTCATAAAACTGGGCATAAACTGGAAAACAAAACAAAACCATTCCCTAGTCCAGCCAGAGAGTCAGACTTAGAAAAAAGTAATTTTTAAAAAAAATTGGCTTGTTTGTTTACTTGTTTTTTTAAGGTAATCCTGACAGCCAGAGCAAAAAACTCATTAGAAGTAGAGACCTCAGTTCAGGCTCTGGCATCAGCATCTATTAGCTGAGTGACTTTGGAAAAAAACAATTAACCTCTCTGAACTTCCTCAGTTTCTTTATCAGTTAAATGGTGATGATTCTTAAATTACCCACTACATAGGATTGTTGCAAGAAGATTTGTAAACTGTGGAGCTCTGTCTCAATGTCATGTGAACAGACACCATCCTGTGTTATTTGGAGTATGTTTTTATAGTAGCATTTTCTGACATACCACAAGAAATAACAGACATGTTAGGGCAGGGCTTCTTCATATTCACTAGCAGCAAGAAAGACTGATGATTTGAGAGAATATTTTATAAGGCTTTTTTGGACCACAGTTTTATTATTTTATTTTTAAATTCCTATTTTGCCCTGTCTCTCATACCACTAAATATCCTTTTCTTAATGCCCATAAGATACAGGCACCAGCTTCTCAAAGCTATTATTTATTCTAATAGCCGAATAAAGGAATACTCTCACAGAACATTATGTGTCTTTGATATTACTTACAATAATTTCTTTCTTGAGGAGTAAACTTGAATTACTATTTCTCAACTGAAATACACAAATATTGTCTTTATTTTTTGTCACTAGAAAAAAGGAGGGGAAATAACTTCTTTTCCATGATGACAAAAAACTCAGTAATAAGCACATTTATTTGATCGAGAATGTTGCATAAGACATGTTTTAAAGGGCATTCTTTTTATTTTCAGCCCTCCTTACCAGTTAATAATTTTGGTTTCCAGATGTGGATGTAATATTTTTCCCACCTTTGATTAGCAGGGTGAGTCTGGTTGGATTAGCAGCATTGTTTTCTACATATCATTCTGATATTCTGATCTACCAGCACCATTCTAATTATCAATATATTTCCAATTAACTAATAGATTAAATTGTAGTTATGAATTATTATTTTTGTTGAGGCTAGAAGTCATGTTTACAGTCATAAATCATTACTAATTAAATCAACAAGACCAATTAAATTAATACCTCACAATGAATTAATAGAAAATATTGTGATCTTAGTTACAAAATGCTATCTTTCTATCATTTGAATTTTACTCAGCCACTTGGTATGTAAAATTGAGATCTTGGATTTCTCAACAAGAGTAGAAGGTTAAGGACAATGTTGTTTTCAGTTATTTCAGTTATGTCCAACTCTATTTGAACTCATTTGGCATTTTATTTTTAGCAAAGATATTAGTTATTTATCATTACTTTTTCCAGCTGAGATAATTGAGGCAAAGTTAAGTGACTTGACCAGTCACAAAGCTAGTAAGTGTCTGGGGTCATATTTGAACCCATGAAGTTGAATCTCCTTGAATCCAGGCCCAGTATTTTATCCACTGCAACAAAGACAATGACTCTAAGGTAAAAGTGGGTCTTATTACGTATCCAGATTAGTATAGTCAAACCTTGTTTATAAGATATATTGGAAAACACTTTGTTCATTTTTGAACCTCATTTTATATTTTAAAGTAATATTTTATTGGTGCCTTTCATCCTTACATCTTAATCATTTTCTTCTTTACTCTAGAATGAATACTCCCTTGTGAAAAAGGAATGCAATTATCATCAACAACAACACATCAAATAATGATTTGCCTACGTATGCAATAGTTCATCCTACTAGTCTTCCATGTTTCTTTCATGAAAGAGAGGTATATTTTGCTATTGTTTTAATTTACATCTTTGTAACCATTATATATATTTTTTCATCTTTACTCATTTGATTCTGCATCCATTAAAAATTCTCATGTTTCTCATATTTTACTTCTCAAAAAGTTTTAATTACATTATTACTTTTTAAAAAATTATTTTGGAACTTTTGAATAAAAGTCACTTTTGTTACATAATTTCAAATTTCTATCTAGACATTTGGATCACTTTATAGTCCAATAGAGTGTCCTTATCTTTCCACAGTCTCTCTACTATGATTGTTCTCATCTTTCATTATCCTTGCTAATTTCATGTAATGATGTATAATTTTTGACTCTTTCCAATTTTCATTTCTCTTACTATTAGCAGTTTGAAGCATATTTTCATGTGATCATTTATAATATATAAATGTTCTTGGTAAAACTACTCATTTAAATCATTTGGCTTCTACTCTACCATTGCAAAAAATGAGGAAGTAAAGAGTCTGTGTGGAGCAAGTCTAAAGTTCTTCAAGGCACTCAGTCAACCAGGAAATCTTTATTTTCTCCATTGGAGTTTTCTAAAATATTTTAAAATATGTGTTGCTTACAAAAATGAGCAATATGGAGAAATATTTTCCATGATAATACATGTACCACCCAGATTGAATCAACTGCCAGCTCTGGGAGGGGGAAGGAAAAGGAGGGAGGGAAATAAGTCAATTATATAGCTTAGGAAAATGTGTGGAAATTTGTTATTACATGTAATTAGTAAGATAAATAAATAAAATTGGAAAAAGTGTTGAAATCTTGTAATGCTCTGTGATCAATTAAGAATATATCTCCACCAAATTGACCATTACACTTCCATGCTTTGAGACAAAAGGGTGCTAATCCACTCCACTTCTTTGTTGCTCATGCAGTGTTTGCTATAGTCATTGCCTGTAATTAATGCAAAATCAGCTTTTTTTTTCCAGGCAACCTAGAGGGCACTATTTACATGTATTATGAGATGGTTACTATTTAAATGGTGATTAAACAACCTTATTTTCTTTTAAATGGTCATCAGTAATTATTTTCATCGTAAGTAAGATAGGATTTATTTTAAAAGAATTATTCTCTGCCATAAGAAACGATAAGCAGATAAAATAAAAAAAGCAGAAAGAACTGCATGAGATAATGAAAAACAAAATGAGTAGAACCAATAAAACATTACATACAGCTACAGATTTAATATTTGAAGAAATATCTTATAAATGTTCACCTCAAGAGAATGAACTGAAAAATGGAAAAATGAAGATTATATATACACACATCTGTTTGAAAGATGATGTCTTCTACGGTATGGAGAAGGCAGTGTGGGGTTAAAATACTTGGAAATAAATTATATTAATTAAAATTATTCTCTTTTTTGTATATTAATCATTTCAAACCTATTTCTGTGATTTGGGGATGGGAAAAATAATTGCATAACCTACTTAATATAATTTAATCTTTCTTAAGAGTGATAGTATGCATAATGGATGGAGTGCTAAGCTCAGAGTCAGGAAGACCAGGGCTCAGATCTCTGACATTTTTTAGCCACGTAAACCTGGGCAAACTATTAATTAACCCTTGATTTGCCTCAGACAATTTCCAAAATTTTGCCTGTTAAAATTTCGATGAATTCTGCACTGCATTGGTGAAAGCAGTTTTTACACCAAGAATTCCCTATACTGGCAAAATCACATATCAATAAAATGGCCAGGGTTCATTAACTGCCTACTATGTGCCAGGAAATGTGCTAGGTGCTGGAATACAAATACAAAAACAAAACTGCCCTTGTTCTCAAGGAATTTACATTCTGTTGGAGAGACAACATATGTAAGTATATGCAAAAAAAATAAGGTTCTTTTTTTGTGGGGAAAGGTTTGGCAGCAGCTGGGAGAAAAGGAAAGACCTCAGGCAAAGATAAGCTCAGACATAAGGAAGATGGATATTCTATTTTTCACCTTCCATCTTGGAGTCAATACTGTATATTGGCTCCAAGGCAGAAGAGTGGTAAGGGTAGGCAACGGGGGTCAAGTGACTTGCCCAGGGTCACACAGCTGGGAAGTGTCTGAGGTCAGTTTTGAACCTAGGACCTCCTGTCTATAGGTCTGACTCTTAATCCACTGAGCTACCCAGCTGCCCTCGAAGATGGAGATTCTAAGAGGCAACGATAAGAAAATGGCATATTCCAACCAAGTGTTACAGTCTTCTAAGGCACAGCAATGGGAAATGAAGTGTCATGTGAGCAGAACAGCAGGAACGCCACTTTTACTTTATTATAAAGAGTAAAAAAAAAAAGAGTATAATGTATTTTTAATGTAAGATGCAAGTTAATCTGTATTATTATTTTTCTCACTTTCTTTTTTAATATTTTATTTTTTCCAATTATATGTAAAAATAATTTAACATTTGGTTTTTAAAAATTTTGTGTTCCAAATGCACTCCCTCCCTCTTTCCCATCCCTACCCCCTCCCTGAGACAGTAAGCAATTTGATATGGGCTATACATGCATAATTAAGCAAAATGAATTTCCATATTAGTCATATTGTGAAATACAACAGAGACAAAAAAAACCTGTAAATAAATAAAATGAAAAAGTATGCTTCTATTAGCTTTCAGACTCCATCCACCAGTGCTTTCTCTGAAGATGGATAGCATTTTTCATCATGAGTTATTTGGAATTGTCTTGGATCATTATATTGCTGAGCATTGCCAAGTCTTTTACAATTGATCATTGTATATTATTGCTGTTACTGTGTACAATTTTCTCCTGGTTCTATTCATTTCATTTCGCATCAGTTCATGTAAGTCTTCATGATTTTTTTTCTATAATTGTCCTGCTTGTCATTTCTTGTAGTAAAATAGTATTCCATTACAATATATACCATGACTTGTTCAACTATACCCCAATTGATGGGAATTGCCTCAAGTTCTAGGCACAGTGTAGGAGGACTGGCATGAGGAGCTGACAGTTCCTAAGATACTTAGGGCCACTGAGACCTTAAGAATGATCAAACTTCTTCCTCTTTCCCCTGTGTTTCCCCAAAACTCCTGCATTTTATGTGCTCATAGACTGATCGAGTTGCCTGGATCTGAAAGGATATTTAGGTACAAAGACTGTGTGGTAGTCATCTCAGTACAACTGATTGTTAGTCTTTTTATTTGAGCTCGAGTACCAAACTAAATTTAATCAACCCATATTTGAATGGTCAAACTCATTATGTTATACTTATGTGATTGGGATCATCAAAGCTCAGAAGCAAAGATGTCAGAGTCTCCAAGTAGGTGGAGATTGAGCCAAGAGAATAAATAAACACATAAAAATTCCTCTAAAGTAATAACTCTTCCCTCTGAAGAATAGCTGGAGGATACAAGTTACCAGAAGTTTGAGCACAAAAACAACTTAGCGGTTCCACAAGCACCATTGTAATGTTGAGAGGAATGGACCACTAATGGGGTGAACACGAGATTACTAATACTGAGTCATTATTGTAGGACAGGATCAAATAAGTGGCTAGTAATGGCCCCTAGAGTTTAATTCTTAGTAATTCTTGAAATAAACCTATAAAATGGGAACTCTAGGTATTATCATCTGCATCTTACTGAAAGAATTAGTAGACTAGTAGAGATTAAGTCAATTACTCACATCCACACAGCTAGAAAACATCAGCATTCTGCTATAATGTAATATAATAAAAGCTAAAGAGTTACCTTTTCTTTGTAAAATTATTTTAAAGAGCATCTTTATACATAGAAAGCTGGTTGTGTCTTTTATCTTAGAGACTAAGATTTTGTTTCTCAGTATTCTCTTTCCCATGTGTAATCACATGTAAGATAAATAGCATGTCTTTACTGGAATATTGTCAGTATTCTGAACTCATCTTTTCATTGGTGGACCTCTACTCGAAAGATCCACTAATGAAGAATCCTAATAGCACAATTCCAAAGAGCTATGTTGAGTATAATGACGAAAAAAGCAAAAAAGACTTTTACAAAGGGATTTTGATTATGTGGGCTTATAAAGCTCTCTTTAACTTACCATAGAAAAAAAGAAGAGATTCTGGCAGCTTAAATTCTTATATAAATCATGATACAAAATAATATCCTTTGTCATACACCTCATCTTACGAATTGAACTTGGATCTATAGCAGAGAAATCTGAAATGTGGCAAAGAACTGGCATTTGGTCATTGGCATTATATACTTCTAAAAAGTAAAATACTTTGATCAACCATTCATGCTGAGTCTCAGATATACATCATGGTAGAATCACATTAATAGCACTATTTTTTCATCCCAATTCATCTAAATTCATTCTAAATAATTTTTATCTAAATTCAGTTTTGACATTCTCCTCATTGCAAAAGCTGTCTGCCTGACATTCTTAAGTAATTTTCCTTGAAATCTGTGGAAGGCTTACACTTTTCAAAAAAAAAATTATCATTGCCTGTCCTCAAAAAAAATCATGTAAGAATTCCTCACATTCTTTATAAAAGTTATTCTTCACTCCCAAATCAAGATGTCTAATCCTGAAGGGTATACTTTAAAACTTATAAAGTGTTCCAGTTTCTGGGGAAGGACATAAAAGTGATTTAATCTGGTTTTCCAGAAGTCACATAAAAGAAAAATCAATGGAAAACATTTCACAAAACCCAGAACCCTGGGATATCAGGGTTATGCCAAGAGTAATGTGAACTTTGAAACCACAATTCAAGCTACTAGGATGCCATATCAAAGGATTCTTCAGGTTAGGCAGTCAAATAAATGATGCTTTTTTTCCTTCAAACCCTTCCTGATCCTGGAGGAAGGTCAGATTGTATCCTAATTGTACTAGACAATCAATAAGCCATGCTATTCAAACCCATATTATAAACATGCATATATACATGCAAATATATATCATTATACCATGCTATTCACTCACTGTTATAGATGTGTATATCTGCACAGAAAACATGTGTATGCTTATTTTTTAATAATTAAAAATTTTTAATAACAAATTTCCATATAATTTTTCCAAATCATGTAATCCATATCATCTCCCTTCTCTCTTCCCTTCCCCACCTCCCAAAGCTGACAAGCAATTCCATCCAGATTATACACATATTATCATGCAAAACATATTTCCATAGTATTCATTTTTGTAAATTTTTTACAAAACCAAACCCCCCCAAACATATACCCAAATAAACAACTGATAAAACACATGTTTTCATCTGTATTTCTATTCCAACAATTCTTTCTCTGGAGGTGGATAGTATTCTTTACATAAGTCCTCAGAATTTTTTCCTGGATAATTGTTAGTAGCAAAGTCTATCACATTTGATCATTCCCCAGTATTGCAGTTGCTGTGTATGATGTTCTCCTGGTTCTGCTCATTTCCCTCTGCAGAAGTTCATGTAGGTCTTCCCAGCTCTTTCTGAAATCATCCTGCTAATCATTCCTTATAGCACAATAGCAGTCCATCACCATCATATACCACAATTTGTTTAGCCAAATTCCCCAATTGAGGGACATCCCTTTAGTTTCAAATTCTTTGCCACCACAAAAAGTGAAGGTATGAATATTTTTGTACAAAAAGGTCCTTTCCCATCTTTTTTGTTTCTTTGGGATACAGACTCAGTAGTTGTATACTAATTTAATGTAACAGCTTGAATTAACACCTAACCTAAGAGGTTTGAACCATTCCAAATCAGAAGGCTGATATAATTATGGCCTTGTTTTGTTTGGGAGGCATTACTCTATACAATTCATTCGTTTTAAAAATAGATACTATATGCAGAAGACAAAGAAAGACTAAATTTGCCCTTGAACTAGGGGACCAGAATAATTCTTAGGTCTTCTGGACCTTCCTTTAACAACCTACTCAGGAATAGGGAGGAGTTAAAGGGAAGGAAGTGTTCATTTGTGTATAATTTTTGTCTTAAATTGGTTTTAAACTGGAAAATAATTGCATAAGGTATAAGAGTCAGACCCCTTTCTCATAGGTTCAGAGACATAGGATAGGAAAGTAAAAGATCTGAATGCTTTCTCTTTTTTCATCATTCAAAAATTTTGTTTCCCTTATTTCTAAGGTGAGTGAAGCCAGCACTGCAGTTTGGCATTTTAAAATTATTTTCACCAATTTAGTGGTCGTGGTTCAATCCTATCTTATATTAGTGGATTTGTGTAATTTATGAATAATATGGAAGTAAACCTTTAAGAGTTGCAGTAAGTGAAATGAGCAGAACCAAGAGAACATTATACACAGAAAGTGAAACATTGTGGAACAGTCCAATGTAATGGACTTTGCTAATTCAGGACAATTCCAAGGGACTTATGAGAAAGAATGTTGTCCACATTGAGGGAAAGAACTGTGGGAGTTGAAACACAGAAAAACAAATAACTTATCATTTGTTCATATGCATATATGATTTGGGGTTTGGGTTTTAAAATATTGTTCTATTACAAAAATGAAAATGGAAACAGGTATATGTGAAAACATTTGTATAACCTAGTGGAAGTGTTTATTAGATCCAGGAGGAAGGAGGGAAGATGGGAGATAAAGAAAATGAAATATGAAACATGGAAAAATATTTTTAAAATAAAAATAAAAAATAAGAGTTGCAATAACTCTCATATAACCGTAGGCTCAAGAAATTTAAACTTCACATGATATTCACCATCATTATTATAGTTCTGTGATGGGAGAAAATACTGAATTGGTTTCTTCCAAAGTTAAATAGTATCTGGAAGATTATTAATTTTTCTCTGTTTCTTCTAAAAGCATCTCACTTCATTCTTGAGTCTTTTCAATTTTTTTGCATTAAACTAAATAAAATTTTTTATATTAAACTAAATATAAACATTATATTTAGCTTCTCAAAATGACTTTGAATCTGATTCAATTTAATAAACTTTTAAATATAATACTTGGAGTTATTGATATTAATTTAAATCCTACAATCACCTTTGACATAGGGGACCACTTTTCTATTCTTCGTTTGTCTCATTTATCTTAATTTCTTCTAACTCAATTAATTTGGGGGTATAGAAATATCTCATTATTTGGAGTACCTTTTCTACAACTTAGGTTTTAAGACCTAGACCAACAATTATCACATTTTTTTGACCTGGAGAGACCTTTTAAACTCTTAAACATGATCAAGGACCCCATAAAGAGTTGTTTCCTATAATGAGTTATAGTTTTATTAAAAATTAAAATATACATATTATTAAAAAAATAGTTTTCACCTTACATATGCACTCCACTGCCAAAGGGTCTTAGGAACTGGCCTAGAAGAACTGAGGAATTAAGCAACTCACCTAGGGCCATGCAGCAAGTATAAGTCAGAGGCAAGACTTGAGTACAAGTCTTCTTGGCCACCAGCTCAGCTCTTTTAAACACTCTACCAGAAGTTTCAAACACTGGTTCACATTATTGTCCCAATACTCCCAAATGAAGTACCAAACAGATTAAAATGTAATTGGGAGGAGCAGCTAGGTGACTCAGTGAATAGAAAGCCAGGCCCATAAATGGAAATTCCTGGATCAAAATATGACCTCAGGAAAATCATGAAAAAAGAGTGAACAGGTTGGTAGAGGAAATACAAAAAATATTGAAGAAATTAATACCTAAAAAACCAGAATAAGTCAATTGGTAAAAGAGACACAAAAATCCAGTAAATATAAGTATTTCTTGAAAAAGAAATTGGGCCAAATGGGAAAGGAGGTACAAAACCTCACTCAAGAAAATCAAGTCTTAAAAATTAGAATTGAGCAAATAGAAGTTGTGTGACCCTGAGCAAGTCACTTTGCTACAATAGTCTTGCCCTTACTACAATTCTACCTTGGAACCAATACTTAGTATTCCTTCTAAGTCAGAAGGTAAGGGTGTTTTATTTGTTTGTTTTTAAAATTGAGAAATGCTTAACAAAAGAAATAAAAATAAAATAACAGACAGATAATGTTAATGGGTGATTTTCCAAATCAACATGAAGCTGTAGGGATTTTTATATCTTCCTCAGCACCATTTTTGTTTTATTGCTTTGTACTATACTGCCGTAAGGAAAGAAACAATTGTGTATTTTCCCAGAAAAAAAAAACTATGAGAAAAATAGGTTTAAGGCTGGAAGGTCTTGGAGACCAGTTACTCAGTTACTCCAACCTTCCTCGTTTTTCAGAGAAGAGAACTCAGAACCAGAAAAGTAAGTGACTTTTTGAAGGTCACTCTGGTGCTGATGGTGACAGGAACAGGCAACAAGGCTCTCTGACAACAAAGCGACTCTTTCTTCCACTACACTACATAGAAGCCAACTCTAATTCCTTCATTTTAGAAATGAGGTCATTGAGGTACCAAATGACTTCCATAGGACCTTCCCAAAAGGCAAAAAGTTCAAGAATATCAAGAACCAAAGGAGAGCCCAGCTCTCTTGATTCTCAGGCTAGAGCACTTCTCCATTTAGAAAGCACTCTAATTCTGTTAGAGGAAACACAAGGAAATTACTGTACCTCCTCCTTTCTTTATCCTGGTTGCTAAATTCTGCTAAGTTCACAACCATTTCTATTTGAAGGCTGTTTCCTGCCCACCTGGGAGCCTGTGATTTAAAAACAGTCTCTACTCTGTGAAAATTCTAGATGGGAAATCCTGAGCATCTTAATACATTGCACTTTACCTATATTACTTCGCTTGACTGTTCATATAACACTTCTTGGAAGGAGTAGAGCCAAGATGGTAGAAAAGGTATACAGACCCACATGATCGCTACCAATTATTCTCCCTCCAAACAACTATAATTCTTTTGCATCATATTTCTCCAAAACTTGTTTCAAGAAATACGATGCAAAAGAATAATGAAAGGAAACAATTTTTCAGCCACAAACAACTTGGAAAGTCAACATAAAAGATTCAATGTACCATTGTAGAAGTTGAGAGCAAATCCCACCAAGGCAACAGGCTTTGAACACAGCTAAATGGGAAGCAAAGACTTCTTGAGCACTCAGGCATAGACAGGAAGTCAGGGTTGAGGCAGATAACTGCTCAGAAGGAGATTGCATGAGTCCCCATGCTTCATCTGGATGCAAGACTTTTGCTGTATTGCTCATATGTGAAACCAGATCAAATTCATAGGGAACAGTCTCAGGGTGATGAGGAGCACTAGTACACAACCAGGGCTTGTGACCACAGAGGAGCAAGGTTCTTTGGTCACTCCTCCAAGTGGGGAAAGGGTGTTTGTGGTTACTCACAGACAAGAGTACAGGCCAGAATAATATTAAACACACTTCTCCTTATGTCATACCATCTTGCAAAAACTGAAAGCTGATAGATCCCCAGAATCAGCTCTGAATACAACTGGACAAGAAACCTGAATCTTGGAACAGTGCTCCCTTCATTACAGGTACATAGCCCAACTTTTAACATATTTTAAATTAAAAGGGGGAAAAAAAGACAGGAAAATGAGCAAATAAAAAATTACACCACAGAAAGTTATTTTGTTGACAGTGAAGACCAGAACACATACTCCGAAGAAAACAAATTCAACACAGCTTCATCCAAAGACTCCAAGAAAAATATGAATTGTTCCTAAGTCCAAAAAAATAATAATAGAGAACTTAAAAAGAAATTTAAAAAATAAAATAAAAGAGGTAAAAGTTTAAAAAATGGGTAAAGAAAGGAGAGTGACACAGGAAAATCATGAAAAAAGAGTAAGCAGGTTGGTAGAAGAACTACAAAAAATATTGAAGAAATTAATACCTAAAAGAACCAAAATAAGTCAATTGGTAAAAGAGACATGAAAATCCAGTATAATATAAGTACTTCTTGAACAGGAGATTTGACCAAATGGGAAAGGAGGTACAAAACCTCACTGAAAAAAATCATCTTAAAAAGTAGAATTGAGCAAATAGAAGATAATGAATTCCATGAAATATCAAGAAAAAATAAAAGATCAAAAGGATAAAAAAATAGTAGAAAATATGAAATATCTTATTGGACAAACAAATGACCTGGCAATTACATCTGGGATAGACAATTTAAGATTACTGAATTACCTGAAAGCCATGATTTTTGAAAAAAAAGAGCCTACATATCATATTATAAGGAATTATCAAATAAAACTGCTCTAATAGACTTGAAAAATCAGGTAAAATAGAAATGGAAAGAATTCACCAATCACCTTATGAAATAAATCCGCAAATGACAACTCCCAGGAATATTATGCTTGAATTCAAGATGTTTCATGCCAAAGAGAAAATATTGCAAGTAGGGTTAAACAGAATGTAGTAGCTTCTACATTAAAGGACAAAGGCTTGGAATATGATATCCCAAAAGGAAAGGAGCTATCTTAATTTACAACCAAGAGTGACCTACACAGCAAAAATGAGTATATTCTTTCAGGGGATAATGGTCATTTAATAAAATAGAAGATTTCTAAGTATTTCTAATAACAAGGCCAGGCCTAAATAGAAAAATCTGATGTCTAACAAGACTTGAGAAAAGCATAAAAAGGAAAAAAAAAAGAGAAAATGTAAGGGATTCAATAAGGTCAAAATGTTTCTTACATGGAAAGATGATATTTGTAACTTAAAATTTTTTCATTTTTCATTTTCATTTTTCCTTATAGGAGTAAATTGGTTAGGATGGCATGATATGCAAAAAATAAAGCAGTAAAAACAAGGGCAATACTGAGAGAAAAGGGAATAGGGAAGAAAAATGTAATAAATTATCTAAAAAGGCAAAAAAATACTATTATAGTGAAAGAGAGGATTAGGGTGGTGACAGGCAATGCTAAAACCTTATTCTCAATGAAAGTGGTGCAGAGAGGGAACAACAATTATACTTATTTGGGTTTAGAATCCTATCTTATAGAGAAGTAGGAGGGGAATAAAACAAGGTGGATCTTATTGAAGGGAAGGAACAGAGGGGAGTGACTAAAAGCAAACTACATGGGAGGAGAGAGTAAAGGAGAGAGAAAGCACAGTTTCAAAGGGGAGAAATAATATGAAGGGGAATACACAGTTTGGGATCAATAATGTGAATGTGAATAAGAATAACTCACCAATAAAATGGAAGCAGATAGCAGAATGAATTAAAAATCAAATTCTATGATAGGTTTACAAGAAACATTTTTAAGGCAGGTAAACACACAGAGTAAAAGTAAGGAAATGGAGCAGAATTTATTGTTTTTCACCTGGAATAAATAAAGCAGAAGTAGCAATCACAATCTCAGACAAAGCTAAAAGAAAAATAAATCTAAATAAGAGATAAGGAAGGAAATGGCATTTTGTTGAAAGAGATCATAGACAATGAAATAATATCAATACTAAATATATGCAATTTTTAAAGAAGAAATTAAGGACAAAATAGGAAATTAAATCAAGGAGGAAATGGGAAAACTATACTAATGGGGAACTTGAACTTTCTCCTTTCCAACTAGATAAATCTAACAAAAAAAATAGACAAGAAAGGAATGTAGGAAGCAAATGAAATTTTAGAAAAATTTAATAGATCTCTTCAGAAAATTGAATGATAATAAAAGGAATATACCTTCCTTTCATCAGTATATTGCATATACACAAAAAAGATCATGCATTAGGGCATAAAAACTTCATAACCAAATGCAAAAAAGCCAAAATAATAAATACATTTGTAGGATTTAAATTAATATCAATAACTCCAAGTATTATATTTAAAAGTTTATTAATAATCACTTGAAGTGGAAAGTATAAAACCTAATTATCTAACAAAAAGTAAATCCACGTGAGCAAAAACTCTCCTGGCTCTCACTTCACACCACCTCTACACAATGCTATCACCGAAAGAGAGAGGGAGAGGTGGGGCTACACCAAACTTATATCCTCCCTACGTTAGTCGTGATTTGAAAAGAGACAGGGGATGCTGGGAATTGAAGTTCTAGGGTACAGAAATTAATTACACACATTGTTTATAGATCATAATGCAATAAAATTATAATCATTAAGGTTCATGGAAAGAGATTAAAAATTAATTGGAAACAAAATAATCTAATTCTAAAAATGGGGTGGATGAACAAATTATAGAAGCAATCAGTAATTTTATTAAAGAGTAGAACAATAGGGAGGCAATATAATAAAAATTTGTCAGATAGGATCAGAACAGTATTTAGGGGGACATTTATATCTCTAATGTTTACATCAAAAAATAGGAGAAATGTAGATCAATTAAAAAGGTATGCAACTAAAAAACTAGAAAAAGAAAAAATTTTAAATCCCTGGTTAAATTCTTATCTCAAAATCTGTAGTCGTGTTTATCAAATACTATGTTGCTAAGATCATTTATCATTTTATTGTCTAGGAAACTGATGATTACTCCTTTATAGTACAGGTTCAGGTCTGGTACTGCTAGGCTACCTTCCTTCACATTACCAAAAGAAACATGGGAATTATATGAACAAAATACTTTTCATACAAATAAAATCAAATCTAAATAATTGGAAAAATTTTAATTGCTCATGGGTAGGCCAAGCTAATATAAATAAAAATGATCATTTTATCTAAACTAATCTACTTATTCAATGACATATCAATCAAACTACCAAAAAATTATTTTACAGGACTAGAAAAAAAACAAAATTCCTTTGGACGGACAAAAGGTAAAGAATATCAAGAGTGAGGGAAATAGGTGGCTCAGTGGATTGAAAGCTAGGCCTAGATATGGGAGGTCCTGGGTTTGAATCTCTCCTCTGACACTACCTAGCTATGTGACTCTGGGAAAGTCACTTAACCCCTATTGCCTAGCCCTTACCACTCTTCTGCCTTAGAACCAATAAACATTATTAACTCTAAGACTGAAGGTAAGATTATATATATATATATATATATATATATGCATATATATGTCAAGGGAACATAAAAAATCACATTTAGGTGATAAAGACAGGAATTTAGAGAAAAAATGGCTCAAATGGACAATATACTCCCTTTATTATTTTTGTTCTTACCCTTCCACATCACCCCCAACTTACTATACTGTGGGGAACTGCAATGCCTCATATCTAAATAAAATTCAGTTTATGAGGATGCAGTTTTCCAAATTTGTTTGACAAGTCCTGTAGGACAATAAAGAATTGAGCAATGTTAAAGAGGGCTTCTGACCTTAAGAAGTCAGATAAAAAGTTAAGGCAGGGACTTTCTTCCCATTATATGTAGGAATTAGGTTCAATGACAGATTAAGTTCCTAAGATCTCCAATTATCTCATTGGCTATTGTGTTTTCCTAAAAAAAATCTTTACCCTTGGAACCTAAGATTCTGAAACTTGGGAAATGTCTCTCATTCTAGATAGAAAACTGATATAGAACTGAGGATTTTCCCTAATCTGGTAGCTAGGTTTATGAGGGTCTTAGTTCTTCTCAAAAAGAGCTAAAACTTGGACTCTCTTAGCCAAGGTGTTAAAAAAGAGATGAGATGAATAAGCTAACTCTAATCTTACATGGGAATTATGCCATGATACCCAGTGGGGACTAGGACCAGAGAAAAAACCAGTCAACAAGCATTTTTTAAGCATTACCTTGTACCAAGCACTATGCTGAGTGCTGAGTTTATTTAAAAAAAAGTACAAACAGCAGCAAAGAAAGCTCTTGACCCTAGAAAATTTCTATGGATAAAAAAAGCAAAAAACAAAACCAACAGTAGAGAGTGAGAAACATGAAAACTCTAAAAAAAATGGAAAATTGTTGTGAGCTCTGGAGGAAGTCAAAAAGGAGTTCAAGAACCAAGTAAGATAGATAGAAGAAACATGGAAAGAAAAGTGGGGGGAGAGAAATGAAAGTAATACAAAAAAGAAAATAATAGCTTAAAAGGCAAATGGCCAAATAGAAAGAGAGACACCGAAAAATCAAATGAAGTAATAAGCAGATTAGAAAACAGAATTAACCTGCAGGAAGAACAGGCAAAGAAATGAAAAGATTGCCATGAAAAGCAAAATAGACCAAATCAAAAAGGAGAATCAAAAGATCATGGATGAAAATCAGTCTTTAAAGACTAAAATTGGGCAAGTAGAACTAATGATTTCACAAGACAAGAAGAAATAATGCAACAAAATCAAAAGATTGAGAAAATAGAAGAAAACATGAAATTTCTCATTGAAAAAAAACAACTGAGGGGATATTGACATTATGATGAAGTAGGCGAGGGCAGAATGGGAGCTGAGAATTTCTCCCCTGGACCTTTTCCTGGGTCCACCCCCACCCCTGTTGCTGTTGCAATGCAGCTGATTGTGGCGGCTGCTTCTGTGGGACACCCCACCATAGAAGAGACAAGTGAGGAGTCCCCAACATCAGTCACCCTTCTGAATCATTGCAATTTTTTCTCAGATCATCTTTAATAATGTGGAGAAGTTTTACAACCCTGGGAGAGACATCACACCTTCACCCAGCATTTTATTCCCCACAAGAAGGACTAGAATGGCATCTTTAGGGCAGGATGGAAGACAACCTGAGAATATTACACCTTTATGTGGGCTGCTTTGCCTGCTGACCTCCACCATAAATCATCCTTGCAGCAACCAGTGCAGTTTAAAGCTTACTACATACCCAAAGACAGTTAGTATTATCAGTTCTGCTATGTGGATCAAGATAGTACTGAACAGGGACCAGTGCTCCTTTCCAGTTCTGACAAGAAAGTCAGGAGGACATCCTGTTGATCACCACTCAGGTAGAAGTGGAGGAGATTGAGCAGCTCAACAAGGAATTGTGCCAACAGAATCAGTAGCTGAAAGACAACTGTATTAGTCTCCAGAAAAAGAACTCAGACATACATCTTGAACTTTAAAAGTTTCAGGAACTGCATGAGAAACTGGAGTCTCTGACAGATATCAACAAGAAGTTTTAGCAGAAGATTTAAAGTACAGAAAGTGTCCTCAGAAAATGAGAAAATGGGCATCAGGCTGAAGACTACTCTTGATCACCTTCATCAGCTCAGGTACAGATTTCAGTTCAAGAGAAAGAACTAGAGAAGCTGATTCATGGAGACCCAGGCAAAGTAGAACAGTTGTAGTATTTGAAGAAGGAAAATGAACAGTTACTTCTCAGTTTGACTAAACAGAGTGGGCACTGGCAGAAGCTTGAAAAGACTGTGGAGGAGATGAAGCAAAAGGATACTTTTACTTCCTGATGCACCAGGAGTTCATGGCATGTCTGTAAATGGTTCTGAGGGAAGGGAACTAAGAGAAGAAGAGATAGTGATTATTTTAGGAAAGTGGAGATGACAGTATTGTCTTTCTGGATATCCTTTTTCTGTAAAAGTAGGGAAAGAAGGCTACTGAAGACAACAGAGAGTGGTGAAGTTTTTCTCATAGGAAATAAGTGATGAAGAGATTTAGAAAACTAGCTTTCACCTTAAAGTATATCCTGAGCAAGGAGGTTGGAATCCTGTGTTATAGTTTTCAACATCCTTGTTCACAAACTATGTGAGCTCAGCTAAGTTCCTCAACTTTTGAGGGCCTCAACCACTCCACCAGGAAAAAGATGATGATAATCCCTTACTTCCTCACAGAGATGATATCAAGACAGAATAGAGTTTTAAATATATATATATATATATATGTTAATATGCTTATGTACAAATAAAAAATAAGCACATGTAACAAATAAACAAACAAACAAATAAATGAACAAATAAATAAATAAATGAAATAGAAATATATTTTTACATATAAATAAAACTTGTAATTCTTAGGGGGAAAAAAAGAAAAAACAACTGACCTGGAAAATAGATCCAGGAGAGACAATCTGAAAATTATTGTACTGCCTGAAAGTCATGACTGTCACAGGAGCTCTCAGGTACCCCTGTGTGGGTGTAGGGTGAGTGAGCTAAGTTGGCTGGAAGTACTCTGCTCTGAGAAGAGCACTCACTCCACTTGCTACAGCAAGACATAGGAATGCCCCACTCTGGGCTGGTGCCACAGAAAACCTGCTGGGAAAGAGAGAGAGAGTTTGGGGGTAGTCCTGGTGTCAGGTTTCAGTACTTATTCTCTGGGCTGTGGAGCTGCCTGGGTAACAGCAGTGAGAGTTGCAGGCTGAAAAATTGAGAGATCAGAGGGTGAGAGAGAAAGCAGAGAGAGAAAACAGAGAAATATAGAGACTCACAGAAGCCTTTAGCACAATTGAGTTAGAGTCATGGGAACTAAGGGGTAATTATCCTATCAGCATATAGCACAATCGGCTTTATTGATATTTCAGATCAATATTTATAGAGTTTCTACACTCTAAGATCAAAAGAGAGTAACAGACCAAAACATACATTTTTTAATGCCAATTGGAGAGTGCAGCCATACACTTCATCAAATTGTAATCTACAAAGCACTCTTTAGTCCCTTATCACTGGCATAAGGATTTCTTTAGAAGTACAAAGATACCAGGGCTATGGCTGGGCATATACAGAAAGGCCACTTGTCCCAGAGATAGAGCTCAAAGTTTTGTGATAGTGAGTTAGTTGATCAGGATGTTCTGAGCCAATTAAGAAGCCAGGTGTTCTTTGACAATGATTTGTAGAACTGTAAGGTCAGACTGGTCCTTGCCAAGGTTTTGGGGCAGATCTGCACATGTGTCTTTTCTGGCTGCTTTTGCCTCAATGGGCCCAGACTGTCATTATGGGCTTGTCAATGATCCCCCTGCACCCCCCCCCCAAAGCCTAGACATCATATTACAAGAAATTATCCAAAAAAAACCTATCTGGATATTCTTGAACAAGAAGGTAAAATACACAATGAAAGAATCCACAGATCATCTCCTGCAATAAATCCCCAAATGACAACTCTAAGGAATGTGATAGCCAAGTTCAAGAGCTTCCAAACCAAAGAAAAAAATACTACAAGCAATCAGAAAGAAAAATTCAGATAAAATGGAGCCCCAGCCAGGATTACACAGTATCTGGCAACTTCCACATTGAAGGACCACAAGGCTTGGAATATGATATTCCAGAACATAAGAGAATTTGGTCTACAACCAAGAATCACCTATCCATCAAAACTGAATATATACTTTCAGAGGAAAGTATGGGCATTTAATAAAATAGAGAATTCCAAGCTTTCCTAAAAAATATCAAAATTAAACAGATAATTTGATGTTCAAATATAAAATTGAATAGAACCATAAAAAAGGTAAAAAGAAAAAGGAAATTTTTAAAGGCTTCAATAATGTCAAATTGATTCTATTCCTTTATGGAAAAATGATATCTGTAACTCCAAAATTGGTATTAACTAAAAATCTAGTAAAAATAATTAATAACTTTAGCAAAGTGGCAGGATACAAAATTAACCCACATAAATTATAAACCTTTCTATATATTTCCAAAACAATTCAGTAACAAAAGTTAGAAAGAGAAATTCCATTTAAAATTACTCTCGAGACATTGTAAAATATTTAGAATCTATTTTCCAAGACAAACACAGAAATTATATGAATACAACTACAAAACACTTTTCAGACAAATAAAACTAGATCTAAACAATTGGAAAAACATGAATTGCTCATGATAGGATGAGATAATATAATAAAAATACCACCTAAGTTAATTTACTTATTCAGTGCCATACCTATCAAACTACCAAACAACTTTTTTCTAGTATTAGAAAAAAACTATTTCAGCATTCATCTGGAAGAACAAAAGACCAAGAATACCAAGGAAACTAATGAAAAAAATGTGAAGGATGGTGGCCTAGCAGTACCAGATCTTAAATTGTACTATAAAGCAGTGGTTATCAAAAGAGTATGGTACTGGCTAAGAGATAGAAGTGTAGATCAATGGAATAGACTAGGGGAAAATTATCTCAGCAAGTTAGTGTTTAATAAACCCAAAGATCCCAGCTTTTGGGAGAACCCATTATTTGACAAAAACTGCTGGAAAATAGTTTGGGGAAAATTAGGTTTAGATCAGCATCTCATACCTTATTCTAAAATAAATTCAAAATTGGTAAATGACAAATATAAAGAGGGAAATTTTAAGTAAATTAGGTGAACATATAATAGCATAGCTGCCACATCTATGAGAAAGGAAGGAATTTAAGACCAAGCAAAAGATAGAGAACATTATGAGATGTGTGATGGATAAAAGGGGGGTATACTAAAATTGGGGGGAGGGTGATCTCCTTCCCTTGCTGAGTGAAGGAGGGGTAAAAGGTGATTGAGGTAATAGGAGAGGAATGAAAGGGATGGCTGAGTTTAGGGAGGAATGGACAAGGAGGTATTAGGATAGTAAGGATAAAGGGTAAGATATTCAGGAGAGGCAGCTAACACAGACTAGACACCCAAGCTAGAGATAGAGGGTACTGAGGGGAAATAGGCTGAACCCTTCCAGGCAGGAAAAGTACTTCTACAGACACAAGGAATAAGGCCAGTCAGAAATGATAGAAATCTGACTTGAGGGCTTTCTTCTCAGTTTCTCAAGTCCTCAAAGGAGGAGTAACAAGACTCCTCCCTGTCAGTGAAACTGAAGGGATTCAGGAGGAAGTGTTGAGCAACTACTTCCCCCCAAGATGGATGCCTCCAGTTTCCCTCAAGAAATAAAAGAGAATAATTCCTTCTCTTCAACCCTTGCCTAATTCTTCAACACAATGATTTTCCAGAGGGTTTGATAAGGTAACAAAGGGATTTATTAATGTTCAGAGTTGGTCAGGAAGGAGAGAGGGGTTTGGGGTTTCTGACAGCCCCTAGGGAGAAACTGAAGATGGGGAAGGGTCACAGGAATGGGTTAGACTGAGAGAAGAACCTGCTTCTCTCAGCCAGGGAAGATTTGGTTGCTCTTAAAGTAGAGGGAATCCTAAAGGGATAGTTTGAATTCAAGGATGTCCTACTTGCCTATTGGGGAAAACTAACCCCACAAAGTCTATTTACTAAAACACAAAAGCCACCCTGTCTCCCAGAGCCCCAGGAAAACAGGCAGGGTAAACAGGGAAATAATATTGAGAAGGCCAGGGAGAGGTCCAGAGAAATTAACTAGGTTCAAATTGTCCAGAGACAAAGCACAGGCCAAAGCAAAACCAAAAGCCAAGCAGAGCTCTAGTTCTGCTCTGTTCAAGCCTCAGGGACCAACTGACTCCTCTCAGAATTCTAAGGCTTCTAACTGCCAGAAGTTTTCAGTTGGCCCCCTGCAAGAGCAAAAGCCTCTCTTGCATCTTTTGCATTACATTCTGCTCATTTGTCTTTCAAAGATTTGCAGTTTGCAACATTTTCTGGTTCCTAAGATCTACAGGGTTACTACTCTTATTCCAACCTGAATTCTTACTAAGCTCTTATCCCTATCTAAGTTTTGCAAAATAAAAAAAGGTTTTTTTTTATCCTGGGACTCCATTCTAGGAGCATAGGGCCACAACCAGTAGGCAGTGGGTCACACAGTCGCTCAGGGTCACCCAGCTGGGAAGTGTCTGAGCCCAGATTTGAACCTAGGACCTTTCGTCTCTAGGTCTGGCTCTCAATCCACTGAGCTAGCCCAGCTGCCCCTACTTTAGGTTGCAGTTTCTTTAGCAGATGTAGTTTTTACAGGGTAGGGTTGCTAGCCCCACGCCCAACCCTCCTCCTTTTTCATCCAGGCTAGGGACCGTCCTTGGCCCAGGAGTGGTAAGGGTAGGCAATAGGGGTCAAGTGACTTGCCCAAGGTCACACAGCTGGAAGTGTCCGAGGCCGGACTTGAACCTAGGACCTCCAGTCTCTAGGCCTGGCTCTCAATCCACTAAGCCACCCAGCTGCCCCAAAAAAGGGTTACTTACTCCTAAACTATGCTAAGACTAGACTAAGCTAAAACTAAGATGGGTTATGGGAAAGGCATAGGAAAGGAATGGGGGTTTTGTTTTGCAAAAATTTTGAACAGAAAGGAAAAGTAGATTAAATGCAAACATTCATGAACATTCTTAAAGCTTGCATTTGCTATCTAAAGCAAAGTAATAAATTCTATCTATGTATCTATCTAATTTCATGAACTAACAACAAAAGTATCGATTAAGAAAAATAATCTAAGCTACTAAATATTAATTCACTTTCTAAAGTTAATATATGAATATATTAGTACACTTATGCCTATGTTAGAAACGTTAGTAAGACTAAGTAAGACTATAATTATTTGAAAGTCTTTTGGATAAACCATAGACTTAAGCTATGTACAATATATACAAAGAAAGTTTAGAAAATTCTGTCCCTGTTCTAACTTATCAAACTAACTAACTGTCCCTGTGTGTTAGTAAAACTTATTGCTAAGGGTTAGTAAGCAAACATTTACATATATGTATTATTTACAAGAAATGTCAGATGATTTGAGCAAAAGGTGTCTGAACCAAAGTAAGAGAAAAACTCTATGCTAAGGCAGACAAGCTTCTCTCTTAAGTGTAAGTTTATGTTTCACATGTATATATGAAGTCAGAAAAATGTTCTATGTGTTGTCTAGTGTGACCTGCTTGTGTAATGAAGTGTTACATACTTACTCCACCAGAATCCTTCTGCAAAGTGTATGTACTGTGTGGATGGAATCTAAAGCGTTGGATGCATTGAGAATTCTGTTGGGTGTAAGTTATGTTCAAATGCTTGGGTCCAACGCTGTTCCAATGCTCCTCTTTGCAGTGTAGTTGTTGACCCATACATAGATTGTGTATTCGATCATGGATGTTTTTTGTAGTCGTAAGGTTTGCTGTCCTTGTGATGATCTGCGAAGTTAGCAATGCTTCACTTGTGTCGTTTGATGTACCCGTGCTTGTCATCTTGCACTGGAATTGATGTTCTGGTGTGTTGACTTGTGTCAGGAACAAAGTTCAAATGTCTATGAAATGTGATTAATTTTTTTCTTCTTTCTTTTTTTTCTTTACAGTTTAATAAAGATGATTATAGGTAGTAAAGGAGTTTGTGATAAAGTCTTTGTGCTTTCATTTATTTGTCGATATCAGTTTCTAGGTCTTTGATTGATTGTAAATCAAATGTTGTATCTTCTGTCATTGATTCTTTTTCATTGTCATAATGATTTATGGATGATTCTTCTAAGTTGTAATTGGGATTGGGATAATCATTGGGTAGAAAATTTGGTGTAATATCTGATTGTTCACTGATTCTTGGTCTAATTCTGTTTCTGATTCATGCTTTGATTGTTGTTCTTATTGCTCCTCTGCTTCTGTGATCTCATGTATAGGCTGTGGACTTTCTGAGGACGTATTTGACTGATTGGTTGGTGCTAGTTGATCTTTGTGCTGTATAATAATTGGGTCTTGTGGTTGTTGTTGGGACATGTCTTTTGCTGGCTTGACATGAGTGACATTGATCACCAAGGATCCCTTCCTTTAATTTTGACTGCACTAGGAGTAGTTAAAATTTCCAGGGCTGGTCCATGCCATTTGGGTTCTAACACAGACTTCTTAGTGAAGTTTCTGATGTAAATATAATCTCCAGGTTGGAAGTCGTGTAGACTAAAATCAAAGGGTACTCTTCGATGTATCAAGCCTAATTTATGGAGTTGATTTAATCATTGCTTGAGTAATTTGATACATTCATAGAGTTTGCATTCCATACCCAGGTGTGATAATTTGTGAATGCTTTGAGGTGACTTGCCATGCAAAGATGGATTGTTTTACAGCATTTCAAATGGTGATAAGTACATAATGCTGTTGGGTTGGCATCTTAGATGGAATAGTGCCAATGGTAATGCATCAGGCCATTTCATGTGAGATTCTGCACAGATTTTTTGCTACTAGAGTCTTCAAAGATTTATTCACGCATTCAATTTGCCCACTCTACTGTTGTCTATATATTGAGTGAAGATGTTGTTTTACTCCTAAGGTTTCATATACTGTAGCTAAAATCTTATTTGTGAAATGGGATCCAGAATCTGATGCAATGTGAAGTGGAATAGAGAATCTGGGTATTAATTCTCTCAGTAAGAATTTCACAACAAATGCTGAGGTGTTACATTTTGTTGGAAAAGCTTCTGACCACTTAGTTAATCTATCCACTATCATTAATGCATATCTGTAACCTTGACTCTTTGGCAGAGTGATGTAATCAATTTGTAGGCATTCAAATTGTGTATAGGCTAGTGGTTTGCCTCCCAGACTGTGGACTTTTGTAATTGTCTGGTTATATTGCATACAAATTCTGCACCTCTGTGAAACTCTGGTAGCAACTTCATATATGCTCCTTGCATTCCAATATCTATTTATGGAATCTGCCATGCCCAGACTTCCAGAATGCCCCTTTTGGTGTATTGCAAAAGGTGAAATATAGGGATTTAGGCAACATAGGTTTTCCATTTGCCCCAGCCAAACTCCATTAGCTAAGTATGCACCGTGATGTTTCTTCCAATTCTTCACTTCCTTTGGGGAGTATGCGTTTTTGAGATCATCTTCCTCCACCAAAGATAAGTTCAGAATTGTAAGTGTCCATACCTCGCCGCGTATTTGGCTGTGATATCTGCATGTTTGTTCCATAATTCCACTGGTCCTTGGATGTTGGTATGAGCCTTACAATGAATGACTGACACTTAGGCTGATAATTGGATTGAGCCCAACAACTGATTAATTAAATTCCCATACACTATCTGTTTGCCATTTGATGTAATGAAGCATTGATTTTTTCCAGATTTTACCTGAATGATGCATGACTGTGAAAGCATAACGAGAATCGGTAAAAATGTTTGCTTTATGATTTTCAGCAAGCTTCAGAGCGTATATCAAACTGACTAATTCTGTTACTTGAGCACTCATGGTAGATGGTAATGATGAGTTCCAAAGGGTCTCAGAGGCTGTCACTACGGCTGCTCCAATATATCTCTGATTGTCTACTATATATGACGATCCATCTGTGCATAAGGTTATATCGGGGTTCTCCATGGGCTTCTCGGATAAATCTGCCCTTGTTTTATGTACAATGTTAAATGCATCTTCACAGATGTGTAGACTTTTTCCCTCCAGAGGTAAATCTGGGATCAGAGTTGCAGGATTTAAGTTTCTGCCCTGGTGAAAAGTTATGTTTTCATTAGCCAACAAGATTGCTTGGTGTTGTGGTAGTCTTTGGGAGGTGAACACTTGTAATGTGGCTTTTCTTAAAGTAGATTCCAAATGGTGTGGGGAAAATACTTTTAGTTCACTCCCTAATACCAAGGATGATGCTTTTTCTAATCATGATGACTACAACAGCTATGGCTCTTAAACAACTAGGCATACCACAAATTACTGAATCTAATTTTGAGCTTTAAGAGGATACTGGTCTTAAGATATTTCCAAATGATTGAGTTAGAACACTAGAGGCTATCCCTTTATCCTCATGTACATAAAGGAGAAATGGTTTGTCATGATCAGGGATACCTAGGGCTGGAGCTGATCAAGTTAGTGATTTTAATTTCTCTATTGCATGGACATGGTCTTTAGTCAGTTTTAATGGTTCTGGAACTTCCTTCCTGGCTAGCTCTATCAGAGGTTTAGTGATGAAAGCATAACCTGGAATCCAGTTTCTACAGAAGCTCGTTACTCCTATGATTGCCCTGAGCTGTCTTTTGGTCTTAGGCAAACTCAAATTTTGTATATCCTGTGTTCTCTTTTGGGAAATCCTCTGGAGCCTTTTTCTAGAATGAATCCTAAATAATTTACTTTTTCCATCACAAATTGAAGTTTTATTTTGGAAATTTTATGGCCCCTTTTGCCTAGCTCTTTAATTAAGTGTATGCTATCTTTATAACAGACTTCAGCAGATGGTGACATTAGCAGGATGTCATCAACATAATGTACCATTTTGCTGTTTTGGAAAGCAATCGACTCAAGGTCTCTCTGTAGGATTTGACAGAAGACCGAAGCTGAATCTGAAAAACCCTGGGGCAAACGGGTCTATTGGATGGATTTGCCTTCCCATGTGAAAGCGAACAGCTTCTGGCTGTCTCTGTGCAGAGGAACAGAGAAGTATGCAGAGCTCAGGTCCAGAACAGTAAAAGTCTTCTCATCAGGAGATATTTGGCTTTCTTTACTGGCATGATTGGTGTGTTATATTGTGAAAAGCCATATTTTAGTATACCCTGCTTTAACAAATTCTCTACGATGGGTTTCACTCCCTCTATCGCCTCTTGGCTAAGTATGAACTGAGGAATTCTGGAGATAAACCTTTTACCTCTATTTTTACTGGTTCTGTTGATAAAATCCTGCCCACCTCATTTGAATTTTTAGCCCACATGTAATCAGGAATATCATCAGGAACCTTAGAGATGTTATCAGTTGATTGGTATAATGCTTCCTCACTACATGGGTCTAAAAATAAAATGGGATGGTGTTTTAGAGATCTCTTGGGTAGGGGGAGATAAATTTGTCCATCTGGTTGACATTGGATGGTGGCAGCCAATTTGCATAGGAGATCTCGTCCAATGAGGTTTAAAGGACATGATGGCATCAATAAGAAGATGTGTTCAAGAGTTAGAGGTCCGAATTTTACCATTTTAACTTTTAGCTTTGGTACTTGTTGTGCTACCCCTTACTCTCCTTTGAGAGTAAGAAGCTCCTCTTACTATCAAACTGCCTTGATATTGGCATCCTTTGGGTGTCTCATGTAAAATGGAACAAGTTGCACCAGTGTCCACTAGTCCTTCATAGTGTATCCCCCCGATTTCCAAGGAACTAATTGTTCTCCAATATCATTGGACTTCACTGGTACTAGGGGTAATAAAGAATCCTCAGTTTTGTGTGTACACTTATTTTTGATCCAGTATTGCATATGGTCATTTGTATCTAAACCCAAAATTCCTATAGCACCATTAGGCAAGTTAAGTTTAGAATCAGAAATACAGAAAGCAGGCTTAAAGAGCATTCTCTCATTGAGAGCTGGTGAGTAATTATCAGTTGTGCACACTTCATGTTCGCTTTTGCTAAGGGCTGCAGAAATGGAGGTTTGATCTGATTCACCATCCATTCTGACATTTAAAGAACTCTCAGGGTCCAAATCAGAAGTTTTCCCATCGGTAGTATCCGGGAATGTATGATAGTTGGTTTGTTTTCCCTTCAACACCTCAGATATGACTACTGACTTAGAAGCTGACCGATGTTCCCTATCTTGCCCTGAAGTTTGTGTGACTGAAGTCAGATGGTTTTTGTCTTCTATAGGGAGCCATGCCTCTATATGATTTTTTGGGGTCCTGAGTGGCATGGTGGCATAGGATGGTTAAGGCAGGAGAAAGAAAATGAGAACAACTAGACTAGTGGTTAGCCCATGCTGTCCCAGATTCTGCGGGCTTGGGAGTTTATCATATACTGATTTCAAGCAAAGAACACAAAGGAATCACAGTTGTGAAGGGGTAATAAATCACACATACCCCACTGAAGTCTAAAGAGTAAAGGTGCAAAGACAAATGGTCAAATTCCAACCACCAACTTAGTAGGGGATAATTCTGGGAGAGGAAATACCCCATGGAGATGCTCACCAGTCAAATCCTAAAGGAGCCAGTTCTAATCTGAATATGCACTCTTATCTAAGTAACATTTGTTAGGATTCAGGCTTCTCAATTATCAAGGAAAGGAATCATTAACTCAGTAGACGCTGGTCTGCCACTTCAAAGCTCTCCAAAAAGAATTCTAAGAAAGGTGGGGATCAAAGACTGAGTCAAAAGAGGAGCCTCAGATTTTTATCTTAGATGGCCCATTCTGTCCGCATCCTGACATGCAGTGCAGAAAAATCATGCACACAGTTTTACTTGCTGATGATTTTGTAATGGGATCCAGATAAAATATCTGTTACAGACTCTGTTTCTCTAAATGA
Source organism: Gracilinanus agilis (assembly GCF_016433145.1). Classification (NCBI taxonomy): domain Eukaryota; kingdom Metazoa; phylum Chordata; class Mammalia; order Didelphimorphia; family Didelphidae; genus Gracilinanus; species Gracilinanus agilis. The sequence continues at coordinate 46,850,372 of NC_058135.1, forward strand.
CTCTTAATAGCCTCTTGGAGGGATCAAGTTGATTTTGGATTAACCTACCTACTGGTACCAGGCTCAGGTGACCAGGACCAAACACAAAGACTGCCTCAATCTGGATTGGTCACGTAGGGAATCCAGATAACAGGCCCTAAATTTGATCCTATTTCTCCAATGGTTTTAATACATTGAACGGCTTCCCACAGTCTTCAATCACTGAACAAGCTTCATTACTTATGTTAAATAATTTTTATTATATTAAATTATAACGGTTTTGTACAAACAAAACCAATGCAAGCAAAATTAGAAGGGAAGCAACTGAGGGGGGGAGATTTTATAACAAAAATCTCTGATTAAAGTCTAATTTCTGGAATTTATAATGAAGTAAGTGAAATGTACAAGAAATCAAGCCATTCCCCAATTGACAAATGGTCAAGGGATATGAATAGGCAATTTTCAGATGAAGAAATCAAAACTATCAATAATGACATGAAAAAGTATTCTAAATCCCTTCTGACTAGAGAAATGCAAGTTAAAAAATTCTGAGATACTACCTCATGCTTAGCAGATTAGCTAATATGACACTAAAGGAAAATAAATGTTGGAGGGGATGTGGCAAAATTGAGACCCTAATGTATTGCTGGTAGAGTTGTGAATTGATTTAACCATTCTGGAAGGCAATTTGGAATTATTCTCAAAGGGATTTAAAAGAATGCATGTCCTTTTATCCAGCAGTACACTACTAGGTTTGTATCCCCAAAGAGATAATAATAATGGTTTATACAAAAATATTCGTAGCCTCACTCTTTGTGGTGGCAAAAAATTGGAAAATGATGGAGTGTCCCTTGACTGGGGAATGGCTGAATAAACTGTGGTATATGATGTTGATGGAAGGATAAACTGCTTGATTTCTATATCAATTGGAAAGACCTCCATGAACTGATGCAGAGTAAATGAGCAGAAGCAGGAGAACATGTACACAGAAAATGAAGCATTGTGACACAATTATATGTAATCAACTTTGCTAATAGCAATGCAATGATGCAAGACATTCCTGGGGGACTTAAGAGAAAGAATGCTATCCATATTGAGAGAAAGAACTGTAGGAGTAGAAATGGAGAAGGAAAACATATGATTTATCACTTATTTATATGGGTATAGGATTTGGGTTTTTTTCTTTTAAAAGATTACTCTATTACAAACATGAATAATATAAAAATAGGTATTGAATGATAATACATATATTACCCAATGGAATTGCTTGTCAGCTTCAGGAGTGGAGAGGAAAGAAAGAAGGGATGGAAAATGAATCATGTAGCCATGGAAAAATGTTGAAAAATTTGAAAATTTTTGAAAAGAAAGATAACTCTATTACAAAAGTGAATAATATGGAAATAAGTTTTGAGTGATAATACATGTATAAAAGTGGAATTGCTTTTCAGCTCTGGGAGGGGGTTTGCAAACCTTAAAGCACTACTCAAATGATAGTTATTATATCACCATGATTGCTTTTGTCATCTTGGACAAGTCACATGAATTCTACACATTTTTGCTGAAAATTTGCTTACATTTATTACTGGTGGGAGGGAGTTGCTGATCACTTTTATTTTCTGTGTGATCTTGGGCTTGGGAAGTTAGTTAACTTTCTTGGATCCTAATTTATATGTCATGAAAATGAAGGGGTCAGTCCAAAATATTTCTAATGTGTATTTCTTCTCTAATTTCTTTTTTTTAACCATAATCTTCTCTAATTTCCAATGTGTATTTCTTCTCTGAATAAATAAATGTCCCACATGATTGGGGTGTAGACTCTAAATGATCACCCCAATGCAAATATTAATATGGAAATAGGTCTTGATCAATGACACATGTAAAGCCCAGTGGAATTGCTTGTTGGCTACAGGAGGGGAGGGAAAGAACCTGAATGGAAAAATATTCTAAATCAATTAATTGAATAAAAATTTTCAAAGTTCAGAAAAATAAATAAAAATAATAAAAATAAATCTAATGTCCCAGGATTCCATAAGCAGACATATATAATTCTGTCAGAGAAAAATCTCTCAGAATATTACACATTACTTTTCTCCCCCTGAAAGTCTGAAGCTAAAGAGAAGTGTTAAGTTAGATCCAATGAAATAAGTATACATCTGGTGAGCAATGCCTTGGACTTTTCTAAATTCCACAGGGAGCTGAGTAGTAAGACATACCCTACTGGGAAAATAATAACAAAAAAATGCAATTTCAGGGCATCTGTTGAAAAGTCATAGCTCATAAGTAAAGATACTTTCATTGCCAATTCTTAGCAATCATCGTTTTACTACCCATTGCAAAAGTGAAAAACAAAAGGGCATTTCTCAATGTGAAACTAATATTCTAGGGAAGATTCAGTCACAATGTAATGTTTGTTCACTATTGATTTTCAGCCCGTTAACCACCCAATCCTTCCACCTGGGTGAGCTTTTATCAGATTCTGTCCTGAAAATAATCACATTAATTAGAACCATGAAGGCAAAGGGTATTTTTCCATCATTCCTAATTGGCATGTGCTGTTTGCACTCTGAACTTCTTGGGTCACACTAAGAGCTAAGTGGGTTTTTTTTCCTTGTCTTTTCATTTTTTTCTTTTTAGCACCCTGCTTGTCAGAAGTATCTTGCCTGACCTGTTATCAATAATATTGGGTCTTCAGGGGAAACCTGTTTGAGGAGTTGAATAGAAATGAAAGCACAGCATTCAGCTCATGGCAAAGCCTCTCCCTGCTGGAGCCATGCACGATCCCAGCAGGTAGCCTTTCAGCTGGCAGCATCCCTTTGAGGGATGACGTGGGACATTGTGTTTATGAATGCCACCTACTGGAATGAAGTGAACAAGCCAAGAATTCATAAAACAACCCAGTTCTTGGATGGAATTTCAGGAAATAATGGAAACACAATTTTTAAATAGTTGGATTTTTTTATTGTATTTTAAAAAAATGATTTAAATGACTTTTTTAAGAGGGGAGGGAACAGAATAAAGATGAAAGGGGAAAGATATGATTATGTTTTGGGTAAATTTGCTTTGAAGGAAACCAGATCATAGAAACATAGATATATAGTTGAAGGGACCTCAAAATCTATTTGCTTCCATCCCCTCTTTTTAAAGATGAACCTGAAGCCCAAAAAGGTCTAGGTCACACAAGACTAAGTGTCAGGGATTTGAATCTAGGTTCTTTTGGCTACAGACTCAATTCCTTCAACAAGTACAAATCAGCAACACCTTTGTAGGGGCACCTAGATGACTCTGAAGATGGAGCACTGGACTGAGAATCAGGAAGACTCATCTTCATGAGTTCAAATCTGACCTAAGATATTTACTAGCTATGTGACCCTAGGCAAGTCACTTAATTCTATTTGCCTCAACTATCTCATCTGTAAAATAAGCTGGAGAAGAAAATGGCAAACCACTCCAGCATCTCTGTCAAGAAAACCTTGAATAGGGTGGCAGAGAGTCCAAGATAACTGAAGACATATGACATAACTCCTTTGTAGCTTACATTATAGGGATTGCATAGCTAGCAAAACACATGCAGGACTTGAACACAGGTCTTTCTGCTTCTAGACTGGTTATCTTTCTACTATCCTTACACCATTCTACTCATTCAATTTTTTACTTCAATTCAATTTTAATTTTATTTATCTGTTTATTTATTTAAATTTAATTTACTTCATTTTAAATTCAATTCTTCTCATTCATATTTTTAGAAATATATGTGATTTTTTTGCCATTTTAGAGTTGCTTTTGTGATCATCAGTTCTCAGTGCTCGGTTTAATAGTTTAAGAGAAGACCTATACCTTTAATTTATTTTTTAATTTTGATTTTAATTTTGAATATGTTCCCATAGTTACATGTTTCATGTTCTCTCTCTCCCCCAAGCACCCCCAGCCTCCCCATAGCCAGCACACAATTCCAATGGGTTTTACATGTATCATTGATTAAGATCTAATTCTATATTATTCATACTTGGAGTAGAGTTATTTTTTAGTATCTACAGGCCCAATAATATTCCCATCAGGCCATGTGTTCAAACAGTTGTTTTCTTCAGTTTTTCTACTCCCACAGGTCTTCCTCTGAATGTGGCTAGTTTTCTTTCTCATAAGTCCCTCAGCTTTGCTCTGGATCCTTGCATTGCTGCTAGTACAGAGGTCTGTTATGTTCAATTGTACCACAGTGTATATATCTCTGTGTAAAATGTTCTCCTGGTTCTGCTCCTTTCACTCTGCATCAGTTCCTGGAGGTCATTCCAGTTCACATGGAATTCCTCCAGTTCTTTATTCCTTTGAGCACAATAGTATTCCATCACCAGAAGATACCATTATTTGTTCAGCTATTCCCCAATCAAAGGACATTCCCTCATTTTCCAATTTTTTGTCACCACAAAGAGCACAACTATAAATATTTTTGTACAAGTCTTTTTCCTTATCATCTCTTTGGGGTATAATCCAAGAAGTGCTATGGATGGATCAAAAGACAGATAGTCTTTTAAAGCTCTTTGGGTATAGTTCCAAATTGCCATCCAGAATGGTTGAATCAATTCACAACTCCACCAGCAATGCATTAATGTCCCAATTTTGCCACATCCCCTCCAACATTCACTATTTTCCTTTGCTGTCATGTTAGCTAATCTGCTAGGTGTGAGGTGGTACCTCAGAGTTTTTTTGATTTGCATTTCTCTAATTATAAGAGATTTAGACCACCTTCTTATGTGTTTGTTGATAGTTTTGATTTCTTTATCTGAATATTGCCTATTCATGTCCCTTGCCCATTTATCAATTGGGGAATGGCTTGATTTTTTGTACAATTGATTTAGCTCCTTATAAATTTGAGTAATTAGACCTTTCTCCAAGTTTTTTGTTAGGAAGATTTTTTCCCAATTTGTTGATTCCCTTCTAATTTTGGTTGCATTGGTTTTGTTTGTACAAAAACTTTTTAGTTTAATGTAATCAAAATTATTTATTTCACATTTTGTAATTTTTTCTAACTCTTGCTTAGTTTTAAAATCTTTCCTTTCCCAGAGATCTGACAAGTATACTATTCTGTGTTTGCCTAATTTACTTATAGTTGTCTTCTTTATATTCAATTCATTCACCCATTCAGAGTTTATCTTGGTATAGGATGTGAGATGTTGATCTAGACCCAATCTCTCCCATATTGTTTTCCAGTTTTCCCCAACAGTTTTTGTCAAATAGTGGGGTTTTGCCCCAAAAGCTGAGTTCTTTGGGTTTATCATAAACTGTCTTGCTGCAGTTGCTTACCCCAAGTCTATTCCACTGATCCTCCCTTCTGTCTCTTCAACAGTACCATATTGTTTTGATGACCACTGCTTTATAGTACAGTTTAAGATCTGGTACTGCTAGGCCACCTTCCTTCATATTTTTTCATCATTTCCCTTGATATTCTTGGTATTTTGTTCTTCCAAATGTTCTTTGTTATCATTTTTTTCTAATTCATTACTATAGTTTTTTGGTAGTTTGATAGGTAGAGCACTAAATAAGTAAATTAATTTGGGAAGGATGGTCATTTTTATTATATTAGCTCATCCTACTGTAATGGGGGAAAAGGGAGTTTGGGGTTGAATTTATTAAAATTTGGTTGTCAGGGGAAATTTCCCCAATTAAGGAATAAGCTCAAGTCAAAATTGACTTTTGTAGGAATTTACTTAAAATTGAGAAGAGGTAGAAGAAATAAGGAAATAATAATCTAACACAGTAGGTAAATTACTACGATCCTCTAATTAATCCAGGTAGATAACCCAAGGCAAGAGTCAGAGGGCCAGAGGCCCAGGGGGCTGGGGTGGGGGTGGTGGTGGTGGGGACCGGAGGTGAATGAAGCAGAGTCACAGAGTCTCTATTAAAGGGAAATTCCTTAAGAGAGTTCAGCAATATTCAGTCTTTAAACTCACCACATGGCATTCCAAAGAAGATATTGAGAGCAGTCTCACCAAGGTCTCAGCATCCCAGCCAGCACTCTTCCACAAAACCAGAAGAGCTAGAAGACTGAGCCCAGCTGACTGAGGTCTCTTTTTAAAGGGGTCACTTATGAGTCACTTCCTGTGCCTCCATCCTAGTTTGCATGTTCAATCGCAACAGACTTTCTCATAGGACCACATAGGGGGCAGTCAGTCTATTCTGATTTGTCACCCTCTCTAGCACACGTGGATTATGGACCTCCCAAAATTGGAGATGTTCTCACCTTTGGTGATTAAATCTAAAGATGGACCCTGTAGACTTAATCTAATTATCACACTACCCATGAGCAATCAATGTTTTTACAATTGTTTAGAACTAGTTTTAATTGTGTGGAAAGGGTTTCATAGTTGTGTTCATATAATTCCTGTGTTTGTCCTGGCGGATAGACTCCTAAGTATTTTATATTGTGTAGGGCAGTGATGGGCAAACTTTTTAAAGAGGGGGCAAAAGGAAAGGAAATGTTCATCTGTCAGTCTGTTCTAAGGCAACTCTTTAGAAGTTTCATTGTATTGTATCCTACTCATTGTATTTGTCAGATTAGGAATAATTCATGCAGCAGGATAGAATATTTCAGGGGGCTACATCTGGCCCGCAGGCCATAGTTTGCCCATCACTGGCTGAGGGTGATTTTAAATGGAATTTCTCTCTCTACCTCTTGCTGTTGTCATGTGTTGGAAATATATAGAAAAGCTGATGATTTATGGGCTTTTGTTTTGTATCCTGTGACTTTGCTAAAGTTTTTGATTATTTCTACTAACTTTTTAGTTGATTCCCTAGGATTTTTTAAGTAGACCCTCATATCATCTGCAAAGAGTGATAACTTGGTCTCCTCACTGCCTATTTTAATACCTTTAATTTGTTTTTCTTCTCTAACTGCTACTGCTAGTGTTTCTAGTGCAATGTTAAAGAATAGAGGTGACAATGGCATCCTTGTTTCACTCCTGATCATATTGGGAAGGCTTCTAATTTATCCCCATTGCAGATGATGTATGTTGATATATACTATTTATTATTTTTTAGGAAAGACCCTTCTATTCCTATACATTCTAATGTTGATATATACCATTTATTATTTTTTAGGAAAGACCCTTCTATTCCTATACATTCTAATGTTTTCAGTAGGAATGGGTGTTGTATTTTGTCAAAGGCTTTTTCAGCATCTATTAAGATAATCATGTGATTTGGGTTGGCTTGCTTGAAGATATGGTCAATTATGTGGCTGGTTTTCCTAATGTTGAACCATCCTTGCATTCCTGGCATAAATCCCATCTGATCACAATGAATAACCATTGTGATCACTTCCTGGTTTGTTTTTGCTAATATTCTGTTTAAGATTTTTGCATCTATGTTCATTAAGAAAATTGGTCTGTAATTTTCTTTCTCTGTTTTTGATCTACTTGGCTTTGGGATCAGTACCATATTTGTGTCATAAAAGGAGTTTGGTAGAACTCCTTCTTTGCTTATTACGTCAAATAATTTGTATAGTATTGAAATTAGTTGTTCTTTGAATCTTTGATAGAATTCACTTGTAAATCCATCTGTTCTGGGGATTTTTTCTTAGGGAGTACTTTGATGGCTTGTTCAATTTATTTTCTGATATGGGATTATTTAAGTATTCTATTTCATCTACTGTTAATCTAGGCAATTTATATTTTTATAAATATTCATCCATATCACCTGGATTGCTATATTTATTGCCATATAATTGGGCAAAATAGTTTTTAATGATTGCCTTGATTTCCTCTTCATTAGAGGTGAGGTCTCCCTTTTCATCTTTTATACTGTTAATATGGTTTTCTTTCCTTTTTAAAATTAGATTGATCAGTACTTTGTCAATTTTGTTTGTTTTTTCAAAGTACCAACTTCTAGTCTTATTTATTAATTCAATAGTTCTTTTACTTTAATTTTATTGATTTCTCCTTTAATTTTTATAATCTTTAATTTAGTTTTTAATTGGGGATTTTTAATTTTTTCCCTTTCTAGTTGTTTTTTATTTGCATGCCCAGTTCATTGATCTTTGCCCTCCCTATTTTGTTAATGTATGCACTCAAGAATATAAATTTCCCCCTGAGTACTGCCTTAGCTGTATCACACAGATTTTGTTATGATGTCTCATCATTATCATTCTCTTCAATAAAATCATTGTTTCTATGATTTTTTCTTTAACTAAATGATCTTGGAGAATCATATTATTCAATTTCCAATTAATTTTTGATTTGCCTGTCCATGAGTCCTTACTAATTATTATTTTTATTACATTATGATGTGAAAATGTTACATTTATTATTTCTGCTCTTTTGTATTTGTTCGCCATGTTTCTATGTCCTTGTACACAGTCAATCTTTGTGAATGTACCATGTGCTGCTGAAAAGGTGTATTCCTTTTTGTCCCTATTTCTTTTTCTCCACATATCTAATAACTCTAATTTTTCTAGGATTTCATTCACCTCTCTTATCTCTTTCTTATTGATTTTTTGGTTTGATTTATCAAAATCTGATAGAGAAAGATTTAGGTCTCCCACTAGTAAAGTTTTACTATCTATTTCTTCCTTGAGCTCTGCCAGTTTCTCCTTTAGAAATCTGGATGCTATACCATTTGGTACATACATGTTGAGTACTGTTATTTCCTCATTGTCTATACTGCCTTTTATCAGTCTGTAATTACTTTCCCTATCTCTTTTAATCAGATCTATTTTTTGGCTTTTTCAGAAATCATGATTACAACTCCTGCCTTCTTTTTTTCAGTTGAAGCCCAATAGATTTTGCTCCAGCCTTTTATTTTTACTCTATGTATGTCTACCTGTGTCATGTGTGTTTCTTGTAAACAACATAAGGGAGGATTTTGGTTTCTAATCCACTCTGCTATTTGATTGTGTTTTATAGGTGAGTTCATCCCATTCACATTCAGAATCATAATTGTCAGCTATGTATTCCCCAATATTTTGATATCCTCTCCTAATTATGCTCCTTTTTCTTGCGCTATTTCCTTTTAAACCAATGGTTTGTTTTAAAGTAGCCCCCCTCATTCCCTCCTTTAGTTTACTTCCCTTTCCACTCCCTCCCTTTTTATTCATCTCTTATTATTTTTTAAGATCTAATGAATTTCCTCCCCCCTCTCTTGCCCTCCGTTTTTGAACTCCCAACCCCACTCCCCTCCCTTGGTTTATCCCTTCTGATTTTTCCAGTAGAGTAAGATAGAATTTGCTATCCCAATGGATATAGCTACTCTTCCCCCTCAGGATTAATTCCATTGAGAGTAAGGTTCAAGTATTTCCTATTAATGCTCTTTTCCCCTCCTTCTTATAATAGTATTCATCCCCTCCCCTTCCCATGTCCTCTTTGTGTGATATAGATTATCCTATTTTTATTATTTCTTCAAGTTTCTCTTGGTGCCATCTTCTTTTTCCCCCCCTTTTTCCCATATCATCTTAGACCATTTAGTACTCCAACCTTTCCCTATGAATAATTCTTCTAATTACTATAATAGTGAATACAATTTTTGAGAATTACACATAACATTTCTCCATATATGAATACAAATAATTTGATCTTATTGAAGCCCTTAAAGAAGCAAATTTAAGAGTAAGAGTGTTTTTTTCTTTCCCCTCTCTTTCTTATTTACCTTTTCATTTTTCTCTTGATTTTTGTGGTTGGATATCAAACTTTCCATTTAGTCCCGGTCTTTTCTGTGAAAATACTTGGAAATTTTCTATCTTGTTGAATACCCATACTTTCCCCTGCAAGTATATAGTCAGTTTTGATGGGTAGGTGATCCTTGGTTGTAGACCCAAATCTCTTGCCTTTCTGAATATCATATTCAATGCCTTGCAATCTTTTAGCATAGAGGCTGCCAGATCCTGTGTAATTCTGATTGGTGTTACTTGATATCTGAATTGTCTCTTTCTGACTTCTTGTAATATTTTTTCTTTAACATGGAAACTCTTGAATTTGGCAATTATATTCTTAGGGGTTGACTTTTGAGGGTTTGGTGTAGAGGGTGATCTATGGATCCTTTCAATGTCTTTTTTGCGCTCTTGTTGAAAAACATCAGGTCAGTTTTCTTGGATAATTTCTTATAGTATGTTTTCCAAATTTCTATTAATTCATGATTTTTCAGGAAGACCAATGATTCTCAAATTGTCTCTTCTAGACCTGTTTTCTTCATCTGTCATTTTATTAGTGAGATATTTCATGTTTCCTTCTATTCTGTCACTCTTTTGACTTTGCTTTATTAGTTCTTGCTGTCTTGCAAGATCATTGGCTTCTCGTTGCCCAATTTTGGTTTTTAGAGACTGTTTTTCCTTTTTGATTCGGTCAATCCTGTTTTTCATGGTTTCCTGCTATTTAATTTGGGTCTCCAATTTGCTTATCATTTCATTTGATTTGGGGGCATGTTTCTCCAATTGGAATTTTCTGATTTTTAACCTGTTAATTTCCTTTTGAGCTATTTCCTGTTTTTCTTGCCAAATCTCTTCCACCTTTCTCATGATTTCAGATTTGAACTCTTCAAGAGATTGTGACCAATTTTCATTTTGGGGGGAAGGTTTGTATGTGTTTCCTTGTTTGTCCTGTTCTGCTGTCTGTTCTGTCTTCTGGATTTTTTCTGTGTAAAAGTTATCGAGTGTTAATGTTTTCCTCTCGTTTTTTCTCTTGGTTAATTATTGGGCATTGTTTTCCATTATTATGTTGGGTTTTCCTTCCCAGTTAGAAGTCTGAGTAAAGCAGGCAGACTCTCTGTGTATAGAGCTGTGGAGTAGTTTTTGCCTGAGTCACAGCTCAGTACCACCCCTCTCAACTTTATCCTCGCATCTAAGGTATGCTCTTTAGGTTCCTGGGGTCTCAAGTCTAGCTGTTCTCAGGGTCAATCCTCCTGGTGGTCCCCTTGCTTGCTCCTCTTCCCAAGGCTCCCTTACAAGTCTGAGAGCAGTGCTTCCACGGTCTGTCACCCCTCCACTCTAGGTCTGCGCCCAGGGACCACACTTAATGTCTGCTTTCAAAGTCCATGTTCTTTAGCCTCTTGGGGTCTTAAGTCCTGCTGCTCTCAGGAGCAAGCCCCTGGTGATCCCAGTTAGTTGCCAACAACTTAGTGACTTAGTGAATGCCCCACACTTGCTCTAACTCTTGCACACTGGCTCTGAGACTGTAAGGGGGCAGAGGACGGATTGTTCATCTCGTATTTTAGTGAGAGCTTTTTCACCCCCTTATAGTGTGGAAATGCCCAAATCCCATGTACCTTCAATGCTGTGCCCTATTGTGGGGTCCCTTCATTCATCTGGATTTGGTTTTTGTTTCCCTTTGAGGTATCATGTATCACTTGCTTAGGAGAATTAAGAGACCTGCTTCTACTCTGCAGCCATCTTAACCTGGAAGTCCCCTGATACATTTTGTTGGTGATTTTTTATATCTGGAGTTCTTAATCTGGGGTCCATAAATTTAAAATATAAATATTTTGTTGACAGTTATTGAATCATTCCAGTGATGTATGATTCTTCATGACCCCATTTGGAATTTTCTTGGCAAAAAGATACTGGAATGGATTGCAGTTTCCTTCTCTACCTCATTTTACAGATGAAAAAATAATGGCAAATGGAATTAATTGACCTGCCCAGTTTTAGTGGCTAGTAGTGGTTGAGTCTGGATTTGAACTCAAGTCCTTCTGACTCTAGACTTGGCACTCTGTCTACTATGCTACCTACTTACCCCATTTTAAAGCAATATTTAAGTATAAATGCTTTCTTTTGCAATTGCATGTATTTTATTTTATACATTTTAAAATATTTTTCTGAAAATGAATCCAAAATCCAAAGTAGTCCATTACACACACATTAAAGAGTCTGAGAGCATTTATTCCAGAGAGCAAAGATGCTAAGCACCATGAGTGCCTAAACAAACAATATCCTATGTATTGCCTTTACTTCTATACAAACACAGAGTTTTTCAGCACTTGCTAATATCATGCAGCCCATGCAGACAATATCTAATGGCCCAAGAATGGGTGTCACTTATTCAAGAAAGGAAGAGTATCTGGCATTTTTCATAGACCCTGTGCATCTGTTCATCATCTTACGAACCGTTAGAAAGTTCTAGATAGTTTTTCATTTCATTTCCATCCTGATATAAAATTTGCTGGAGGATTGGAATCTGTCTTTAGTTGACATCATCTAAAACTTAGAGACAGTATGACATAGAAATAAAATCATCCTCAAAGCCAGAAATGCTTGGTTTTAAGTCCCACCTCTGATATATACTGACTATTGACTCTGGGGAAGTCACTTAAGCTTTCAGTTCTCCAGGCAGACTTCTCAGACTGTAAATTGCCAAAAAGAAAAGAAAACTACATTTTATGTGCAATAGTAATTCTTAACCACATGTAACCGTGTAATAGACCCCTTTGGCAGTCTAGTGAAGTCTATGGATCACAGAAAATATTTTATAAATGTATACTATAAGCATAATTATATAGGATTATAGATTATAGATCTTTTTTTTAGCCATTCATGTTCATAATACTATTCACAGACCTCTTGGAGACCCTACAGGGAGTTTTTTTCATCCAAGAGTTACACATTACACAATGAGGTCACACAACTAGCACTTACCTTCAAGAAATTTGTGGAGGTAGCTGGGTGGCTTAGTGGATTGAGAGTCAGGCCCAGAGATGGGAGGTGGTCCTGGGTTCAAATCTGGTCTCAGGCACTTCCTAGCTATGTGACCCTGGACAAGTCACTTAACCCTCATTGTCTAGTCTTTACCACTCTCCTGCCTTGGAAGCAATGCACAGTATTGATTCTAAGATGAAAAGTGAGGTTTTTAAAAAAATAATTTGTATTGAACACTCATCAATGAATGGAAATATGAATGGAATATCTGTACTTTCCTATATTCAAGGACCCACAATTAGTCAAAGTCAGAAATCACTTATTATGTGCCTGCTTCATTCTGTAAGGGGGGAGGGGTTTGGTTGAATATTAAAATATTAAAAGGTTGGTCACCAGGGGATTGAACAATTATCAATACCCAATTAAAAATAACCTCAAGTTAAAATGACTTTTATGGAAGTTTATTACAAAATATAGGAGAGATTGGAAGTAGAGAGATGAGAAGAGGGTAGAATAAGAGATTTGTATTTAAGTCTGGGCTTTAATCCAACAGGGCTCCAGAGGCCCAGCCAGAGCCTAAAAGTCAATTAACAAGTGATTTAGCCACAAGGGCTTCTCCCAATCTTGGAGGCCAGTACCTCCTGAGAGATTAAAGGAGTCAGCCTTCTTCACTCACCATGTGTAGTTCTAAGGGAGAGATTTAAGAACAGCCTCACCAAGGTCTCATCAGGGTCCCAGGGCCAGGTCACGAACCAGAAGCCTCTTTCAGGTCCCATTCAAGAACCAGAAGAGAGAGCCCAGATCACTGAGGTCTCTTTTTAAAGGGGCCTCTTTGCATCACTTCCTGTGCCTTCCTCTTAGTTTGCAGAACAAAGCACAACAAATGCTTTTTCTTAGGACTGCCCAGGAGGCTGTCAGTAAATTCTGATTTGTCACTCACTCTAACACACGTGGGTCACAGACCTCCCAACTTGTGAGTTAAGAGGGGATGTTTTCACCTTTGGTGATTAAACCTAAAGATGGGCAGGGTAGATTAAATCCCATTATCACAATACAAAATACTAGGTCAGGAATTGAGGGAGAAATAGGGTTCTTAACCTTTGAATGTTTATAATCTAATTGAAAGGTATAATCAATATATCAGTATCCATCACAGCAATTAGAATATAACAATTATATAAGAAACAAGCTAGTTAAATTGTTTATAAGGTCAGAGAAAAATCAGATCACTCCCATCTGGAGAGAACAAGGAAAGCTGCATGGAAGAGAGGGGTTTAGACACTTTCATTAGAAATAGAGAATAGTGAATAGCAGAGAATATAGAATCTAAAAAGTAAATTGAAGACAGATTGGGGAAATCATTAATTGGCAAGATTAGGGATTTGGTCCTTCTTGGGAATAGTTCTAAACCATGGCACCATTAATTCCCATAATTCCTATTTAAAAATTTTTTATGGTCGATCCCTCGACAAATATCTAAAGAACACTTTGCTATACATTTAATTTCCAAATTTTTAAAAGATGACATATGGTTTTGTAGTTTGGGGAACTATAACTTCACAGCATTGTTAATGAGCTCTTATATAATTTTGTAAGGGGGTGGAGAAAATGGAGAGATTGTTTTGTGGGTTTTCCACAGGGAAATCCTCTGAGAACATTTCCCCTCATATTGTTCTAATGATTCCAAATGTTGGTGCCTTTCACACAGCCTCAGCAAGTCACAAACACTGCTCAGAGAGGGGCTGCCTCCTCCATCACTCCCTTGTAAACTTTCTTAGGGCTGTGTGGGCTGAAATGGAGAACAATATTTGAGAAGCACAGGCAAATACATATACAGGTGTGAGGTGGCACACCCACACACAAGCACACACACACACACACACACACACACACACACACACACTCCCTAAATCACAGACTGTACTGATCTTTTGGCCTTGGAAAGATTCTTTCATTTTCTTTACATAGAACTTTGAAACCTTGTCAATGCGAGCATCCTAAAGCATAGTCCTAACCTGGTGAGTCCTCAGATGAAGACAATCCAGTGATGCTCGATTGCCTCTAAGATCAAGAATACAGCTTTCTCTGTTGGGCATTTATAGCACTGTCCTATGAGGCTCTGCTATCCTGAGTCTTATTACATATCATTTCCCTTCACACATTCCATGACCTATTTGTTAATCCTCATGTAAGATGATGGTTCCTGCCCAATCTTCATGACTTTGCCTAAGCTGTCCCTTATGCCTGGGATGTACTTCCCCCTCTAAGAATTTGTACCTTCCTTCAAAATATCAGTTAATGTACTATCTACAAAAGAGGTTCCTACCCTGGGGTCCTCAGACCTGTAAGGAACACACGAACAAATTTCAAGAGATTCATAATTTTTTTTGTTTTTGTTGATAAGTACATTTCAATGTTATTAATTCCCCTTGCAATTTAAATTTATGCATTTAGATGCATTCTGTTTGATTATTTATTATTTTTTAAAGCTTTTGATTTTATGCATTTAAATATAATGATTCTGATAAGGGGTTCATATGCTTCTCCATACTCCCATTTATGTGGTTCATTGACCCAAAAAGGCTAGGAATCATTAGTCTGCCTCACAGGAGGGCGAGTGAGATATTTGTAAATCACTTAGGACAGTGCCAGGAACAGAGTAGGCACTTAAAAAATTCTTGTACCTTTCTCTTGTCTTATTCTTCATGAGTCTTTTCCACTCAATTTACAACTGAAAGCTTTTGAATATGAGCTTCTAAAAAGCAGTAAAACTGTTTTCCTTTTCTCTCTGTAGCCTCAGCATTTTACAGTTTTATGCATATTTAGTAAACTGCTTTATTTATCCTTTTATTCAATTATCTATGAATAGAAATATGAAAAGTCTTCCCTGGGTTATACACATCCCATAACAAGAAAGCCTAAAATAGCCTGGGTGGCTCTAGTCACCCTTATACCAGCAAGGAAACCTCTGCATTCTTTACAAGAGATGTAAAGTAATTACAGTAGACTTTGTATACATAATGCCAACTATTTGGATGAAAAGTAAAAAAGTTCAGATGTCACTAAATAATCAGAAGTTTGAGCCTGGGAAAGCCCAATAATTGCTGTTCATTCATGCAGAGAACAGTAGTTCTTCCTGAAGACCTCACAAGACAAGTGCCATTCTGAGGATGGACAAAACACAAATGCCTTTTTTGACTGTCATCTTTGCAAACAAAAACACCATAAACTCGTCACAAAATAACAGTAATTTCTCCTTCCCCAATTTTCAGGTGGCAAATGAAACTATGTTAATTAGTACTCCTTAGTTTCAAAAATAGTTTTTCAAGAAGAAAAATATACAATAAAAAGTATTTCTCTCTCACACACACACATACACACATCCAGACTTCAAAATGGTTCCTTCAGATGGAGACCATTATGGAAAGTTGAGTTCTTTGATAGAGATGAAAAGAAGGAATTCAAAGTCCTGGGATCAAAGGATTAAATTATAAAATTATAGAATGTGGATTTTGGTTTGAATCACTTATCCATGATGACACAAAATTAAGTTTTAAAACTTAAATGGGAACTGATAGAATTCAATAGGTTTGGTTTAGAGGTTTGGAACAGTGCTGAACCCAATAGTGGTTGACAACAGGCTGTCAAGTGTTACCATATGTGCCCAGTAAACACACTCCTTAGAAATATCTTTGATCCTATATTTTTCCCTTGAATACCATCATTATCTCAATTTATATATCTGTAAAATGAATACAATAAATAATACCACTTTCACAGGGTTGTTGAAAGGATCTAATGAGATAAGGAATTGGTTAGATTCCATGTTTTAATTCATTTTTCGATGAGACAGCATCATACCTAATAATCTGATCAGATCTCAAAGCAAAACAAACCAAAAAACGCCATTACATTTTTATTATGATGAAGAATTTACTAAAGTTATTTAACTATATCAGGATTATATTTAGCTAAATTCAGAATATTTGTAAAGGTTAAAAGAAAAATGATCCCCATTCATTGGCCAAGTTATAAAGATGAGAACTTTACTATTGTGAACTGGATTTTTATTTTTGCTCAATAACCATGCATAGTTGATAAACTATAAATGATACTGTTCAGTTTATAAAAATACTAACTTCTTTCATCTGTGTTTATAGGCATCTCATTGTTTGAGTCAAGTTCTGGTTTGATAAATGATTAAAGGCAATTCTATTACTATAGCACAGATTTTTTTTTCCTAAAAAGGGAGGGGGAAGTTGACTAAAGAGAAACAGGCTATAATTTGCAACAAGTCAAATAAGCTCTTTTGCTGAAGTAAAATAACTATCTAACTCCATTCAGAATGATTGTTCTATCTTCTGAATGTTGTCCTCAGCAGTCATGTCCCTAAAACTCAGGATAGTCTCCCCAGCCTCCAACAATCTGTCTAGATAAATACTGGGATGTTCCTCCTCCCCCTGCCTCAACTTTTCAAATGAGCCCCATGCATTCGATCTCCTAGCATTAAGCCTCATCGCTTCTGCCAAGTCCTCCCTACACCTCCTAAGGTATGACATTGGCAAGGGATGAAAGCTCCAAATGTTGATGATGTTCTGGCCACGATGCAAGATTGGGATTGCTCCTCATTTCAGCAATAAACTTTGCCTTCTTGTTAGGGGTAAACAATTCTGATAACAGGAGTTCTATGTCCTCGAAATTTGGATTGTAAAGCCTGATTGCCCTTTTAAATTCCTTGATCGTCTTGTGTGGATTTACAAAAAACTGGAGGAACCTCATTTTTAAAATTTCTAGATCGCCCCCCCCCCAGTAAAAGGTTTGTAGCCCTTTACATGAATGATTCCAGCATCTGGTTGCACAATTGTCCTATCTGTTATCAGAAGGATAGTTACAGGAACTGCTTCTGCCCCTGCAACTTCTTGCTGTTCTGGGCTTTCATTTTTTTTAATTTAAACATTTATTAATATTCACTTTTAACATGGTTACATGATTCATGCTCCTACTTTCCCCTTCACCCCCCTCAATCCCCCCACCCATGGTCAACCCACATTTCCACTGGTTTTCTCATGTGTCCTTGATCAAGACCTATTTCCAAATTGTTGATAGTTGCATTGGTGTGGTAGTTTCGAGTTTACATCCCCAATCATGTCCTCCCCAACCCATGCGTTCAAGCAGTTGATTTTCTTATATGTTTCCTCTCCTGCAGTCCTTCCTCTGAATGTGGGTAGCATTCATTACCATAAATCCCTCAGAATTGTCCTGGGTCATTGCATTGCTGCTGGTACAGAAGTCCATTGCATTCGATTTTACCATAGTATATCAGTCTCTGTGTACAATGTTCTTCTGGCTCTGCTCCTTTCGTTCTGCATCAGTTCCAGGAGGGCTTTCCAGTTCACCTGGAACTCCTCCAGTTTATTATTCCTTTTAGCACAATAGTATTCCATCACCAGCATATACCACAATTTGTTCAGCCATTCCCCAATTGAAGGACATACCCTCATTTTCAAGTTTTTTGCCACCACAAAAAGCACAGCTATAAATATTTTCGTACAAGTCTGTTTATTTATGTTCTCTTTGGGGTACAAACCCAACAATGGTATGGCTGGATCAAAGGGCAGGCATTTTTTTATAGCCCTTTGAGCATGATTCCAAATTGCCAGCCAGAATGGCTGGATCAGTTCACAACTCCACCAGCAATGCATCAATGTTCCAATTTTGCCACATCCCCTCCAGCATTCATTACTCTCCCCTTCTTTCATTTTAGCCAATCTGCTAGGTGTGAGGTGATACCTCAGAGTTGTTTTGATTTGCATTTCTCTGATTATTAGAGATTTGGAACACTTTCTCATGTGCTTATTGATACTTTTGATTTCTTTACCTGAAAATTGCCTATTCATGTCTCTTGCCCATTTATCAATTGGGGAATGGCTTGATTTTTTATACAATTGATTTAACTCCTTGTATATTTGAGTAATTAGACCCCTGTCAGAGTTTTTTGTTATAAAGATTTTTTCCCAATTTGTTGTTTCCCTTCTGATTTTGACTACATTGCTTTTGTTTGTACAAAAGCTTTTTAGTTTAATATAATCAAAACCATTTAATTTACATTTTGTAATTTTCTCTAACTCTTGCTTGGTTTTAAAGTCTTTCCTTTCCCATAGATCTGACAAGTATACTATTCTGTGTTCACTTAACTTATTTATAGTTTCCCTCTTTATATTCAAGTCATTCACCCATTCTGAATTTATCTTGGTGTAGGGTGTGAGATGTTGATCTAAACCTAATCTCTCCCATATTGTTTTCCAAATTTCCCAGCAGTTTTTGTCAAATAGTGGATTCATGTCCCAAAAGTTGGGCTCTTTGGGTTTATCATACACTGTCTTGCTGATGTCATTTACCCCAAGTCTATTCCACTGATCCTCCTCTCTGTCTCTTAGCCAGTACCATATTGTTTTGATGACTGCTGCTTTATAGTATAGTTTAATATCTGGTACTGCTAGGCCCCCTTCCTTCACATTTTTTTTCATTTATTTCCCTTGATATTCTTGATCTTTTGTTATTCCAAATGAAATTTGTTATGGTTTTTTCTAATTCAGTAAAGAAGTTTTTTGGTAGTTTGATAGGTATGGTGCTAAATAGGTAAATTTATTTGGGTAGAATGGTCATTTTTATTATGTTAGCTCATCCTACCCATGAGCAGTCAAGGGCTTTCCAATTGTTTAGATCCAGTTTTATTTGTTTGGAAAGTGTTTTGTAGTTGTTTTCATATAATTGCTGTGTTTGTTTTGGTAGATAGATTCCTAAGTATTTTATATTGTCTAGGGTGATTTTAAATGGTGTTTCTCTTTCTACTTCTTGCTTCTCTAGTGTGTTGGAGATGTATAGAAATGCTGATGATTTATGTGCATTTATTTTGTATCCTGCAACTTTGCTAAAGTTATTGATTTTTCTACCAGCTTCTTGGTTGATTTTCTGGGATTTTTTAAGTAGAACATCATATCATCTGCAAAGAGTGATAGCTTAGTCTCCTCATTGCCTATTTTGATACCTTCAATTTCTTTTTCTTCTCTAATTGCAACTTCTAGTGTTTCTAGTACTATGTTGAATAATAGAGGTGATAATGGGCATCCTTGTTTGGGCTTTCATTTTTAATCTGTTGCTTTATCTCACCCCCCTTCTTTGTTGTGACTGTATTCTCTATTATTTCCAATTGCATAATCATCTTGGCATCTAATTCCTTCCCTTCTCTGATCTGTTTGTTTATCTCTATCAATGTCTTCATGTGTTCTAACATTTGTTCCCCAACCGGGTTAGTAACTTCAGCCTTTCCAAATGTGAAAGCCAGTACCTTCCTCAAAATCATTAGGGCCCCATAGCAAGTTGCAGTCATGGCTATCCCTGATGGTACATAAGCTAAGGCATCACCCACTGTTATAGTTAGCCAAAGGTAAGTGTCATAGATCTCTATCACCCTTTTGAAAAATTGAGGAACTGTGAAAAGCCAAAATGTGGCACAAGTCTGCCAAATCCCATTCAGTTAGACCCCAGAGCACCCCAAAGTAACAACTGCCCTATTGATCATACTGGCCATATTTATCCCTTCCCCACTAGATTCTAGTGTAAAAATCCTAGGCAGGCTGGCCAAAACTGTTATGTTGATAAATAACAGATATTTTGGGGAAGCTGATGATTATGCCAGGGCCAGTAACCTTCAAGTCACTTTTTCTCACAGACACTGACTGACAAGCTTCAGTGAGAAAGGAGGGGGTTAGATACTCCTGGCTCTCAAACCCCTCCCCCCAAGCAGTTGAGGTTTCAGTTGGAAAAATGGAGACTGACTGAGGTACTTCTGGTAAGTTTCTGTTGAGGCTGAACTCTAATGATGTTCCCCTTTCCTTTAACTTATATTCCTCACAGGTCTGATAGAGGAATAAGTAGAAGCTAGTTATCTAAATGTTGAAGGACTGAGATAGATGATCTTAAATCTGGCAACTGACAGGATTCAAGCTAGATGACCAGACTTGAGCAGTGAGTATCCCCCAAATAATTCCCAAACACAGATATTGTAGGTAAAGCTTATATTAAGAAGTAAAAGGAAAAGCTAGAGGGGGTAATTGGGTTTTTTTTAACATTTATTAATATTCATTTTTAACATGGTTACATGATTCATGCTCCCCTTTCCCCTTCAACCCCCCCCCC